>NC_092093.1:26300671-26563171 GCF_045679555.1 Salvelinus alpinus | reverse complement strand
AACACCACTGGCCAGTCACACACACTAACACCACTGGCCAGTCACACACACTAACACCACTGGCCAGTCACACACACTAACACCACTGGCCAGTCACACACACCAATACCATCACAATAACATTGTCCAAATCAATAATGACCCCAATGATGACAACTACATGAACACATAGATGTACACATAGCACAAGATAATCAGGTATCAATATACTGTGTATCTCTATCTGTGATATAAGTATAATCACATGGACATTTTCTCTGATGTCTTCACATACATACCTGGTTAAAAACCTGTTCCCTTTCCATCTCTCCCTCCACACATTTCACTCCATGATGTTCTTAGATCACAGCGTGGTCTTATTCTGAGTGAACATCTCCTCCATTGTTTCCACTCTGTCCTTTTCCAGTGATACAAACCCACTACCTCACAAAGACCAAACTGGCTGTAGTGAAGGGCTACAATAATTGTTTTTAATAGACCCTCCACTTCTAATGACAAGGGTGCAGTGATGTGTTTTGGGGAGACGAGAGCGCGGGCTTTGTGCCTGGGTAATTTTCTTTCTCAGTGTAAGTGGTCAAGGTCCGGGCTTTTAAATGCAGGTGAGTAATATGGTGTTCAGCTCGTATTGTTTCAGTCGATAGACGGTTGTTGATGCTCCAACATCACAATCCCTGTCCGTTTGGAGTGCAGAACACTCCTGGGTACTTGAGGAACAATGGAACATACTTCAGAGACGCTGCATATGAAGGATGTTATGAGTGTACTTGGACAAAAGGACAGCGTTACACAAGACATGTGTTTCAGGATGAGAGAAATGAGGTGTGCTGAACCTTGACATTCACTGATAATTAAAACTCATTGACAGGGAGAGAGACAGATACACTTGTGATGTTTACAGCTCCACACACGTCATGAAAGGAACTGTGGCTGCCATTTTGAGATAAAGAGTCGGTTTGGAATTATGGACAAAACTATAATTAGTATAATCATTAGGGGTGATTTTGAGGTGAAAGAGTGCAACATTGGGGCGCGGACCCATGTTGAGTTAGCCTTTTGTTGTAGCGAAGAGCTTCAGATGTGACTATTGGCCAGGAGCTATGCCAAGGCACACAGGTGTCATTTGGGATCTGGTCCCATGCCACAGAGATGAGGCCTAAAAGCCTGGGGCTCGCCTAGAGGCATCCCCCTGTCAAGAGGTCCTCCTCTGTCCACAGCACTTAGAGAGGGGGGGGGGGGGGGTATGGACATAATGGGTGGGATGAAGATTAGAGAGGGATGGGGAAGGAGATAGCATTTATTAGAGTGACTGTGTGTGTGGTAGGGAGATAGAAAGAGAGAGAGAGAGAGAGAAAGAAAAAGAGGCAGGCTTTGTGGTTGCGGGAGTTCACCTCTGTCACAACTACTATCTGATTTTCATTATGAATTATTATGAGGGGGAAAAACTGTGAGGGTAAAAGAGAGAGAATATTTTTTCTTCCCTTCATTTCAAGGTTCACCCCAATTTGTTGGCCATTTAATGATATGTTAATGGTTCTCCGGTCTCTCCCGTTCCATCAAAGGTGTATATTTATACTGAGAGAATGAGAAAAACACAGCAGAAAGAACAAAATGCCTTTGGTTAGGTCAGAGTGTCTTCTAATGGCCCAATTTACTAACAACAGAGCCTTGAACCAGGCAGGCAGGCAAACACACAGCACAGCAAGACAGCCTTCATCCCAGTGTGATAGAGATAGGGGTAGAGGGGAAGGGAGGCAGAGAGAAATAGGGAGGAATAGAGAAAAAAGAGAGAGAATGTTGGGAGGAGAGAGAGAAAGAGAGAGAAAGACAGAGACACAAAGAGAGATAAACTGTGAGGGAAAGAGAGAGAAAGAGAGGGAGAGAAAAGAGAGAGAAAGAGAACTGCAATCAAACAACACAAACAGAGTGTCTGTGTGACTGCTCAACCTTGCCAAAGAAAATAGGTTACCTCTGTTCCTCGACGCGCCCAGGGGACTAAGAACTAACTGGCAGGAGAAGTGCCCCCGCTCCATCCTGTAAACATTTAACCGCAAAACAACAGCCCTGCAACCGCTAAACACTACAGACAACACTCTACTCTACTCCCCTCCTACTCCGCTAAACACTACAGACAACACTCTACTCTACTCCCCTCCTACTCTGCTAAACACTACAGACAACACTCTACTCTACTCCCCTCCTACTCCGCTAAACACTACAGACAACACTCTACTCTACTCCACTCCTACTCTGTTAAACACTACAGACAACACTCTACTCCCCTCCTACTCCGCTAAACACTACAGACAACACTCTACTCTACTCCACTCCTACTCTGTTAAACACTACAGACAACACTCTACTCCCCTCCTACTCTGCTAAACACTACAGACAACACTCTACTCTACTCCACTCCTACTCTGTTAAACACTACAGACAACACTCTACTCCCCTCCTACTCTGCTAAACACTACAGACAACACTCTACTCTACTCCACTCCTACTCTGTTAAACACTACAGACAACACTCTACTCCCCTCCTACTCTGCTAAACACTACATACAACACTCTACTCTACTCCACTCCTACTCTGATAAACACTACAGACAACACTCTCCAAATCTCCCCCCTACTCTGTTAAACACTACAGACAACACTCTACTCCCCTCCTACACTGCTAAACACTACAAATGACATTCTACTCTACTCCCCTCCTACTCTGTTAAACACTACAGACAAGACAATACTCTACTCTACTCTCCTCCTACTCTGTTAAATACCACAGACAGCACTCTACTCTACTCTTCTCCTACTTTGTTAAACACTACAGACAACACCCTACTCCCCTCCTACATTGTTAAACACTACAGACAACACTCTACTCTACTCCCCTCCTACTCTGTTAAACATTACAGACAACAATCTACACCCCTGCTACTCTGTTAAACACTACAGACAACACTCTACTCTACTCCCATGCTACTCTGTTAAACACTACAGACAAGACAAGACAAGACTCTACTATACTCCTACTCAGTCAAACACTACAGACAACACTCTACCCTACTCCCCTCCTACACTGTTAAACACTACAGACAAAAATCTACTCTACTCTACTCCTACTCAGTCAAACACTGCAGACAACACTCTACTCTACTCCCCTACTCTGTTAAACATTACAGACAACACTCTATGCCCCTCCTACTCTGTTAAACACAACAGACAAAACTTTACTCTACTCCCCTCCCACACTGTTAAAAACTACAGACAACAGTCTACTCCCCTCCCTTGCTACTCTGTTAAACACCACAGACAACATTCTACTTCCCTCCAACTCCATTAAACACTACAGACAACACTCTACTCCCCTCCTACTCTGTTAAACACTTCAGACGACACTCTACTCTACTCCCCTCTAATCTGCTAAACACTACAGACAACACTCTACTCCCCTCCTACTCTGTTAAACACTGCAGACAACACTCTACTCCGCTCCTACTCTGTTAAACACTACAGACAACATTCTACTCCCCTCCGACTCTGTTAAACACTACAGACAACACTCTACTCCCCTCCTACTCCGTTAAACACTACGGACAACACTCTACTCTACTATCCTCCTACTCTGTTAAACACTACAGACATCAATCTACTCTACTCCCCTCCTACTCTGTTAAACACTACAGACAACACTCTAGTCTACCCCTACTCTGTTAAACACTACAGACAACACTCTACTCTACTATCCCCCTACTCTGTTAAACACTACAGACATCACTCTACTCTACTCCCCTCCTACTCTGTTAAACACTACAGACATCACTCTACTCTACTCCCCTCCTACTCTGTTAAACACTACAGACAACACTCTACTCCCCTCCTACTCTGTTAAACACTACAGACAACACTCTACTCCCCTTCTACTCTGTTAAACACTGAAGACAACACTCTACTCTATTCCCCTCCTACTCTGTTAAACACTACAGATGACACTATACTCTACTCCCCTCCTACTCTGTTAAACACTACAGACAACACTCTACTCCCCTTCTACTCTGTTAACTTTTTAGGGATAGGGGGCAGCATTTTCACTTTGGATGAATAGCATGCCCAAATTGAACTGCCTCCTACTCTGTCCCAGATGCTAATATATGCATATTATTATTACTATTAGATAGAAAACACTCTGAAGTTTCTAAAATTGTGTGAATTATGTCTGTGAGTATAACAGAACTCATATGGCAGGCAAACTTCCAAACAGGAAGTGGAAATTCTGAGGCTGGTGTTTTTTCTACTCATCGCCTATTCAAATCCCAGGAAGATATGGATTTGTTTGCACTTCCTACGCCTTCCACTAGATGTCAACAGCCGGTAGAACGTTGAATGAAGTTTATACTGTGGGGTGGGACCGGATGGGAGGTGGTTTCAGTCAGTGGTCTGGCAGATTGCCAGTTCCTGGTCACACGCATTCCTCATGATATCGCCTTGCGTTCCATAACTTTTACAGACACGAAGGAATGCTCCGGTTGGAACGTTATTGGATATATATGATAACAACATCCTGAAGATTGATTATCTACTTAGTTTGACAAGTTTATTCGACCTGTGATATAACTTTTTGAAGTTTTCGTCCGACGATATGCGTCACTTGCACGAGCGTTTGGACATGTGTACCAAAAAGTAGCTATTTGGACATAAATAATTTACATTATCGAACAAAACAACAATTTATTGTCGAACTAGGATTCCTGGGAATGCATTCTGATGAAGATAATCAAAGGTAAGGGAATATTTTTGATGTAATTTCGTATTTCTGTTGACTCCAACATGGTGGAGAAATGTTATTTATATCTGAGCGCCGTCTCAGATTATTGCATGGTGTGCTTTTTCCGTAAAGTTTTTTTGAAATCTGACACAGCGGTTGCATTAAGAACAAGTGTATCTTTAATTAAATGTCAAATATGTATCTTTCATCAAAGTGTATGATGAGTATTTCTGTTATTTGACGTGGCTCTGCAATTTCTCCGGATATTTTGGAGGCATTTCTGAAAATGGCGCCAATGTAAACTAAGATTTTTGGATATAAATATGCACATTATCGAACAAAAAATACATGTATTGTGTAACATGATGTCCTATGAGTGTCATCTGATGAAGATCATCAAAGGTTAGTGATTCATTTTATCTCTATTTCTGTTTTTGTGACTCCTATCTTTGTCTGGGAAAATGGCGGTGTGTTTTTTGAACTTTGTGGTGATCTAACATAATCATATGTTGTGTTTTCGCTGTAAAGCATTTTTTAAATCGGACACGATGGGTAGCTTGGATGAAAGGTGCACAGAGGTGCCCAGATTTCAAAATAACTTTACGGAAAAAGCAAATCATGCAATAATCTGAGACGGAGCTCAGAACAATAGCCAAATTAGCCGCCATGTTGGAGTCAACAGAAACCAGAAAATACCTGATAAATGTTTCCTTACCTTTGATGAACTTCATCAAAATGCAGTCCTAGGAAACCCAGGTCCACAATAAATGCTTGATTTGTTCGATAATGTCCGTTATTTATGTCCAATTAGCTACTTTGGTTAGCGCGTTTGGTAAACAATTCCAAAGTCACAAAGCGCGTCCACTATAACGTGACGAAATGTCCAAAAGTTCCATAACAGTCAGTAGAAACATGTCAAACGATGTACTGAATCAATCGGCTTCCACTATTTGTGCTATTTGTGGCTCCTCTCTTTGGCTGGAAAAATGCCAGAATTTTTCTTTGAGTTGGTGGTGACCTAACATAATCGTTTGTGGTGCTTTTGCTGAAAAGCCTATTTGAAATCGGACACTTTGGTGGGATTAACAACAAGATTACCTTTAAAATGTTGGCTGTTGTCATATCGATCCCGTTACCGGGATTGCAGCCATATTAAGTTAATGTTTATCTTTAATTTGCTGTATTGGACTTGTTATTGTGTGAAAGTTACATATTTCTAAAAAATATTTTTGAATTTCCCGGGCTGCCTTTTCAGCGGAATGTTGTGGGGGGGTTCCGCTAGCGGAACGTGTGTACTAAAAAGGTTTTATACACCGCAGAAAACACTCTACTCTACTCTCTTCCTACTATGTTAAACACTACAGATAACACTACTCTACTCCCCTTCTACTCTGTTAACTTCTTATGGCTGGGATCCCGTTAACGGGATCGATATGACAACAGCCAGTGAAAGTGCAGGGCGCCAAATTCAAACAACAGAAATCTCATAATTAAAATTCCTCTAACATACAAGTATTTTACACCATTTTAAAGATAAACTTGTTGTTAATCCCACCACAGTGTCCGATTTCAAAAAGGCTTTATGACAAAAGCACACCAAACGATTATGTTAGGTCAGTACCTAGTCACAGAAAAACACAGACATTTTTCCAGCCAAAGAGAGGAGTCACAAAAAGCAGAAAAATAGATAAAATTAATCACTAACCTTTGATGATCTTCATCAAATGACACTCATAGGACTTCATGTTGCACAATACATGTATGTTTTGTTCGATAAAGTTCATATTTATATCCAAAAATCTCAGTTTACATTGGCGCGTTATGTTCAGTAGTTCCAAAACATCTTGTGATTTTGCAGAAAGCCACATCAATTTACAGAAATACTCATAATAAACATTGATAAAAGATACAAGTGTTATGCATGGGATTTTAAATCCACTTCTCCTTAATGCAACCGCTGTGTCAGATTTCAAAAAAGCTTTACCGAAAAAGCACACCATGCAATAATCTGAGTACAGCGCTCAGACAACAAAACAAGCCATACAGATATCCGCCATGTTGTGGAGTCAACAGAAGTCAGAAATAGCATTATAAATATTCACTTACCTTTGATGATCTTCATCAGAATGCAATCCCAGGAATCCCAGTTCCACAATAAATGTTTGAAACGTTCGATAAAGTTCATCATTTATGTCCAAATACCTCCCTTTTGTTCGTGCGTTTAGTACACAATCCAATCTCACGAGGCGCGGGCAAGTCCAGGCGAAAGTTCAGACGAAAAGTCATATTACAGTTCGTAGAAACATGTCAAACGAAGTATAGAATCAATCTTTAGGATGTTTTTATCATAAATCTTCAACAACACTCTACTCCCCTACTCTGTTAAACACTACAGACAACACTCTCCTACCCTGTTACTCTGTTAAACACTACAGACAACACTCTTATCCCCTTCTACTCTGTTAAACACGACAGACAACACTCTACTTTACTCCCCTCCTACTCTGTTAAACACTAAAGACAACACTCTACTCCTCTCCGACTCAGTTAAACACTGCAGACAACACTCTACTCCCCTCCCCTTCTACTCTGTTAAACACTACAGACAACATTCTACTTCCCTCCAACTCCGTTAAACACTACAGACAACACTCTACTCCCCTTCAACTCTGTTAAACACTACAGACAACACTCTACTTTACTCCCCTCCTTCTCTGTTAAATACTACAGACACAACTCTACTATACACCCTCCTTCTCTGTTAAATACTACAGACAACACTCTACTCTACTCCCCTTCAACTCTGTTAAATACTACAGACAACACTCTACTCTACTCCCCTTCAACTCTGTTAAACACTACAGACAACACTCTACTCTACACCCTTCCTACCCTGTTAAACACTACAGACAACACTCTACTCTACTCCTTTCCTACTCTGTTAAACACTACAGACACCACTATTCTCCCCTCCTACATTATTAAACACTGCAGACAACACTCTACTCCCCTCTACCCTGTTAAACACAACAGACAACACTCTATTCCCCTCGTACTCTGTTAAACACTGCAGATGACACAATTCTCTACTCCCCTTCTACTCTGTTAAACATTACAGACAACATTCTACTCCCCTCCTACTCTGTCAAACACTACAGAACACACTCTACTCTACTCCCCTCTTACTCTGTTAAACACAACAGACAACACTCTATTCCCCTCCTACTCTGTTAAACACTACAGATTATACAGATTACACCATACTCTACCCCTCTCCTACTCTGTTAAAAACTACAGACACCACTCTACCCTACTCCCTTGCTACTCTGTTAAACACTACAGACAAGACAAGACTCTACTCTACTCCCCTACTACTCTGTTAAACACTGCAGACAACACTCTACTTCCCTCCTACTTTGTTAAACACGACAGAAAACACTCTACTCTACTCCCCTCCTACTCTGTTAAACACTACAGACAACACTCTACTTCCCTCCTACTCCGGTAAACACTACAGATAACACTCTACTCTACTCCCCTTCTACTCTGTTAAACACTGCAGAAAACACTCTACTCTACTCTCTTCCTACTATGTTAATCACTACAGATAACACTCTACTCTACTCCCCTTCTACACTGTCAAACACTACAGACAACATTCTACTCCCCTCCAACTCCGTTAAACACTACAGACAACACTCTACTCCCCTCGTACTCTGTTAAATACTACAGACGACACTCTACTCTACTCCCCTCTACTCTGTTAAAAACTACAGACAACACTCTACTCCCCTCCTACTCTGTTAACACTACAGACAACAATCTACTCACCTCCTACTTTGTTAAACACTAAAGATAACATTCTACTCCCCTCCGACTCTGTTAAACACTACAGACAACACTCTACTCCCCTCCTACTTTGTTAAACACTACAGACAACACTCTACTCTCCTTCTCTTCTGTTAAACACTGCAGACGACACTCTACTCTACTCCCCTACTACTCTGTTAAACACTACAGACAACACTCTACTCTGCTCCTCTCCTACTCTGTTAAACACTACAGATAACACTCTACTCCCCTTCTACTCTGTTAAAAACAGCAGAAAACACTCTACTCTACTCCCCTTCTACACTGTCAAACAATACAGACAACATTCTACTCCCCTCCAACTCCGTTAAACACTACAGACAACACTCTACTCCCCTCCTACTCTGTTCAACACTACAGACGACACTCTACTCTACTCCCCTCTACTCTGTTAAAAACTACAGACAACACTCTACTCCCCTCCTACTATGTTAACACTACAGACAACACTCTACTCACCTCATACTCTGTTAAACACTACAGACAACACTCTACTCCACTCCTACTCTGTTAAACACTGCAGACGACACTCTACTCTACTCCCATCTACTATGTTAAAAACTACAGGCAACACTCTACTCCCATCCTACTCTGTTAAACACTGCAGACGACACTCTAGTCTACTCCCCTCCAAATCTGTTAAACACTACAGACAACACTCTACTCCCCTCCTACTCTGTTAAACACTGCAGACGACACTCTACTCTACTCCCATCTACTATGTTAAAAACTACAGGCAACACTCTATTCTACTCCCCTCCTACTCTGTCAAACACGACAGACAACACTCTACTCTACTCTCTTCCTACTATGTTAAACACTACAAACAACACTCTACTCTACTCCCCTTCTACTCTGTTAAACACTACAGACAACACTCTACTCCCCTCCAATTCTGTTAAACACTACAGACAACACTCTACTCTACTCCCCTCCTACTCTGTTAAACACGACAGACAACACTCTACTCTACTCTCCTTCTACTCTGTTAAACACTACAGACAACACTCTCCTCTCCTCCTACTCTGTTAAACACAACAGACAACACTCTACTCCCCTCCTTCTCTGTTAAACACTACAGACAACAATCTACTCACCTCCTACTTTGTTAAAGACTAAAGACAACATTCTACTCCCCTCCGACTCTGTTAAACACTACAGACAACACTCTACTCCCCTCCTACTCTGTTAAACACTACAGACAACACTCTACTCTCCTTCTCTTCTGTTAAACACTGTAGACGACACTCTACTCTACTCCCCTCCTACTCTGTTAAACACTACAGACCACACTCTACTCTCCTCCTACTCTGTTAAACACTACAGACAATGCTGTAATCCCCTCCTACTCTGTTAAACACTGCAGACAACACTCTACTTCCCTCCTACTCTGTTAAACACTACAGACAACACTCTACTCTGCTCCTCTCCTACTCTGTTAAACACTACAGATAACACTCTACTCTACTCCCCTTCTACTCTGTTAAACACCGCAGAAAACACTCTACTCTACTCTATTCCTACTATGTTAAACACTACAGATAACACTCTACTCTACTCCCCTTCTACACTGTCAAACAATACAGACAACACTCTACTCACCTCATACTTTGTTAAACACTAAAGATAACATTCTACTCCCCTCCGACTCTGTTAAACACTACAGACAACACTCTACTCCCCTCCTACTCTGTTAAACACTACAGACAACACTCTACTCCCCTCCTACTCTGTTAAACACTGCAGACGACACTCTACTCTACTCCCATCTACTATGTTAAAAACTACAGGCAACACTCTACTCCCCTCCTACTCTGTTAAACACAACAGACAACACTCTACTCTACTCCCCTCCTTCTCTGTTAAACACTACAGACAACAATCTACTCACCTCCTACTTTGTTAAAGACTAAAGACAACATTCTACTCCCCTCCGACTCTGTTAAACACTACAGACAACACTCTACTCCCCTCCTACTCTGTTAAACACTACAGACAACACTCTACTCTCCTTCTCTTCTGTTAAACACTGTAGACGACACTCTACTCTACTCCCCTCCTACTCTGTTAAACACTACAGACCACACTCTACTCTCCTCCTACTCTGTTAAACACTACAGACAATGCTGTAATCCCCTCCTACTCTGTTAAACACTGCAGACAACACTCTACTTCCCTCCTACTCTGTTAAACACTACAGACAACACTCTACTCTGCTCCTCTCCTACTCTGTTAAACACTACAGATAACACTCTACTCTACTCCCCTTCTACTCTGTTAAACACCGCAGAAAACACTCTACTCTACTCTATTCCTACTATGTTAAACACTACAGATAACACTCTACTCTACTCCCCTTCTACACTGTCAAACAATACAGACAACACTCTACTCACCTCATACTTTGTTAAACACTAAAGATAACATTCTACTCCCCTCCGACTCTGGTAAACACTACAGACAACACTCTACTCCCCTCCTACTCTGTTAAACACTACAGACAACACTCTACTCCCCTCCTACTCTGTTAAACACTGCAGACGACACTCTACTCTACTCCCATCTACTATGTTAAAAACTACAGGCAACACTCTACTCCCATCCTACTCTGTTAAACACTGCAGACGACACTCTACTCTACTCCCCTCCTACTCTGTTAAACACTACAGACAACACTCTACTCCCCTCCTACTCTGTTAAACACTGCAGACGACACTCTACTCTACTCCCATCTACTATGTTAAAAACTACAGGCAACATTCTACTTCCCTCCTACTCCGGTAAACACTACAGACAACACTCTATTCTACTCCCCTCCTACTCTGTCAAACACGACAGACAACACTCTACTCTACTCTCTTCCTACTATGTTAAACACTACAAACAACACTCTACTCTACTCCCCTTCTACTCTGTTAAACACTACAGACAACATTCTACTCTACTCCCCTCCTACTCTGTTAAACACTACAGACAACATTCTACTCCCCTCCAACTCTGTTAAACACTACAGACAACACTCTACTCCCCTCCAATTCTGTTAAACACTACAGACAACACTCTACTCTACTCCCCTCCTACTCTGTTAAACACGAAAGACAACACTCTACTCTACTCTCCTTCTACTCTGTTAAACACTACAGACAACACTCTCCTCTCCTCCTACTCTGTTAAACACAACAGACAACACTCTACTCTACTCCCATCTACTCTGTTAAACACTACAGACAACACTCTACTCTATTCCTCTCCTACTCTGTTAAACAATGCAGACCACACTCTACTTTACTCCCCTCCTTCTCTGTTAAACACTACAGACAACACTCTACTCTACTCCCCTCCTACTCTGTTAAACACTACAGACAACACTCTACTCTACTCCCCTCCTACTCTGTTAAACACTACAGACAACACTCTACTCTACTCCCCTCCTACTCTGTTAAACACTACAGACAACACTCTACTCTACTCCCCTCCTACTCTGTTAATCACTACAGACAACACTCAACTCTACACCCTTCCTTCTCTGTTAAACACTACAGACAACACTCAACTCTACACCCTTCCTTCTCTGTTAAACACTACAGACAACACTCTACTCCCCTCCTACTCTGTTAATCACTACAGACAACACTCTACTCTATTCCTCTCCTACTCTGTTAATCACTACAGACAACACTCAACTCTACACCCTTCCTTCTCTGTTAAACACTACAGACAACACTCTACTCCCCTCCTACTCTGTTAATTACTACAGACAACACTCTACTCTACTCCCCTCCTACTCTGTTAAATACTACAGACAACACTCTACTCTACTCTTACTCTGTTAAATTTGTATTTATTTAAACTTTATTTAACTGGGCAAGTCAATTAGGAACAAATTCTTATTTACAATGATGGCCTGCCAAGAGGCAAAAGGCCTCCAGCTGGGACGGAGGCTGGGTAAAAAAAACTTTAAATGTAGGACAAAACACACATCACGACAAGAGAGATACCACAACACTCCATAAAGAGAGACCTAAGACAACAACAGACAACACTCTACTCCCCTCCTACTCTGTTAAACACTACAGACAACACTCTACTTTACTCCCCTCCTACTCTGTTAAACACTAAAGACAACACTCTAACCCCTTCCTAGTCCCCCACATCTTTGGATATATTATCAACAACCTGCTACAGTACCTCGCATTCAAACACTTCACTGATTTAAAACACCTTCCCAATGGTCATGTTACCATACTGTGCATTTATCTGAATACAATTAAAACAATGATAGTGAAAATAAATCTCTGTCACTCCTCCCTCACTTCTCCTGCTCTGAGTAACAGTAAATACAATTCCCAGAACCATCCTTCCATCTGAGCGGCACTAAAGCCCGTCTTAATCTTCTCTTCTGCAATCACGGAACAAAGAGCAGAGTGCTGGCAAAGCACCTCACTGTTTTTATAACTAATGTCGATTACATATTTGATAAACATGCATTAGCATTAGCCGCGGTCAGGATTAGCGCCTTTCATCCTCAAACTGTTCTGTTCTGTCTCACTGCTGTCTGTTTGTAGATTTTTTTTTCTGGGTCTTTTTTGTGTGTTTGTGGCCATCTGAAATCCTAAAGGACACAACTCGACATGAGCTACGATGCTGGAGCAAATATTTGAGAGGGTGATTAAAAATCGTTTGGGAAAACAGATTATTGACTGTTCTTTTTTAATCAATTTGTAAACATAAACAGAATGCTTTAAGGAGTCAAAAAGGGTAAAAAAATAAAAAATAAACTGGACACATAAACAGAGATTGTTTCTGTCTGATGTTTTGGTTGGGTTTGTGGAAAGTCCTTTGCTGATGTTAACAACTTTTTTCTCCCTTCTGTTAGTAATGTTTACATTATTTTCAGGTGTCATGGAAACATTTTGATCCCTTGTTATGTTATGCAGTCAAATATTTGGAACACACAAAAATGTATATTTCATAAACTGTTGAGGCAACTGTAGACAAAAAAACTGCTTTGTAATTTATAGACTAAATGTCTTGCCATTTCCTAAAGCTTCTTAGTTTCTGAGTGAAAGAATTGAAAGGAAGAATGAGTTTACTCCTCAGACCCCGTCGGCAGCTCAGGAAAAGTTTCAAGTGCTTCTGTTGACCGCACACAAAGAAACTGATCTACTTAACAGCTTTAAAACCCTCTTCTACTTTCTGTTTCTCTTCATCCTCCCCCTTTCTATTTCATTATTTCTCTCTGCCTCTCTCTTCCTAAAACCCGCTTTACCCCCCACACACTCCCCACCATCCATCTCCTGAGCAACAGATCCTAAGAAGCTGCGAGGCCGCAGACGACGGGCCCAAATCATTAGTGGTCCTGATTGTGAATTAGGATCTTAAAGACCTGTCCCAGCCACCTATTAAACAGCTTACAGCACAGTAATGGAGCGTCAGACTCTCCTCCTAAACAAGCTTTTAAAAGACTAATTGTTTCTCCTGCCACCGAAGGTCATTTAATCCACAGGCTTAAGAGGCATACAGAGGAATGGTCTTTCTCTTTTTCTCTGGCTATTATAATAAGATCCTTCCCTGTATTAAAGACTCCTGGATTAATCATCCTTCTATTAATGCTAATCAAGCCTTTGTTTTAATTTCTTCCATTCTGACAGAGATACACTTTGTTTTTGTTTCTCTTTTCCCTACGGCTCTTTTTACGTTATTTGGAGTTAGAAACATGACTTCGTACTCATATTAAGCAATTTCAAGAAATAGAAAGAGAGAGAAACATGAAAAGACGAGAAAATGGAGCAATTTAGTGTATTTTCTTTCTGTTTATTGAGACCATTGAAAATCTATTGTAGCCCCAGTTTACACTTGCTGCTTGCTACAAGCTCTGCTTTTGAGAACTCAGGGATGAATTCAAGGCCTGCATTGGATCTGCATTATGAAATGCATTTCATTAGTAAAAACCATATGACATCGTTCTGCTCGGAACAAATCAAGGAGTTCATGCACGTCAGTGTTAATCATCCATTATTAGAGTTGTTCATGCTGACTCGTGGATAGCAAACTGTCTCTTGTTCTGAGGAATTAGTCAGTGACCATCTCCAACTGCACGTCCACTTGTCCATGGCTTAATTGGAGAGATGACAAAACACTGCTGTGGATGGAAGTCTGCTCATTGGAAGATGATTTAAAGGCCTGAGTTGCAGGGAGGAAACAGAGAAGAAACAAGGCATTCTCTCCTTAATTGACATTAGTTTGTCTCTTAGCTTTCCTGGCTGGGCCCATTACAGTAGTACCCACCCATTATTCTTATCAACGCAGGCAGCAAAGCTTACCCAAGATTCTTCCTAATCATGTAGAGATGTGACATGGAACACAAACAAAGAAACAAAGACATGGATTTGGTTGATTGAATTAAGCGCACCCATGAGTTTCTGATCTTTTTGGGGGTCTTGGGTAGGAGCTGGGGCCATGATGAGGGTTTGACTCATTAGCCTTTTGACCTGAGGACCGGCTGAGTATGTTCTATGTGCCACTCCACCCGAGCATGTAATGGTCTCCCTTTGGGAGAAAACTATGTTTGATTTCTCATTCATTCATTTGACTTCTTTCTTTTACCAGGTTTCCAGAGTAGTTGCTTCTTTTGAGAGAGAAACCTGTTTAGATGACAGCAGCATGTGACATACTGCAACTCTGAACCCAACTGGACTGTAGAAATTGAGAAACGGGGCCTAGATCATTCAGTCAGAGGAGAAATAATTAACAACGATAACTTGAGAGACATATTTGACCATTTACATAAAGACAAGTACACCTCAACCACTGTATTTCTGTCACAGAGGGACTTAAACCAAATAAAGCCAGTTGAGAGATTTTCAATTGTTCAATTAGCTCTCATTAAACGTGAGTGATTGGTCGAAATGAAATCCCGGCTCTCCGGTTGGGTCTCCGGGGCTTGGGTCAAGGGCTTTGAAAGAATGTGATTGGCTGTCTCCCTCCAAGTCTTCCAATGGCTGGTCCTTATGGTGAACTCTGACCCCCAGCCTCCTCATCCTCCAAACTCCACGGCTCCATTTGCAAACAGGATCTGGTAAAGGACTGCTAAGTTGTACTTCACCAGTCCTCCAGTCCAATCACTCATTTACCTCAAGTGATTTTATCACTCTCTAGAGATAATCAGAGAGGGTAAAAAACAAAGTGGTTGGTTGTTGCATCGGGATGAACAATTAACAGGTTATGGAACCTTGTCCTGCTCTTGTTGTTATGTTATAACATGTTAATAAGGCAATAACAACACAATTTGGCCAAAAACTTGCTGTATTTAGATTATGTTGTGTAAATAAATATTGTTTGGTTAAAACTACACATTAGACTCAACGTAATGGACAGTGAATATCCCCTCCAGATGGATTTCTCCCAGTCAAGTGGCTCTAAAAGGTTTTGGGATTTGTGGAGTGAGGAGGCTGGTCGGTGTGCGGTGCATTTTGGGTCCCGCTCTCACAGTGGTTGGTCTGAGGGGAGATTTTAAGAGGGGAATTATCAGGACTGGAGAGGGTGAAAGTAAAGGCGATTTGGGTGTTTGGTGTGTGTGAGTGTGTGAGTGCATGTGTGCGTGTGTGTGTGCGTGTATGCTCGTGTGTGCATACATGCAGGCATGGGTGCGTGCGTCCCTGCATGCGTGTGTGTGCTTCAGTGGTTCCTGTGGTGACTGACGTGTAGGCTGTCAAAAACCCACCCAGCTCCAAAACACCAGGGCCTTTTGAGAAGCATGCCTGCATCAGCTTTGGTCCAATCTGCTCTAATCCCTCCCTACTTGAACCTTAGTCCACCACAATCTGCATGCTAACAGATTAACACAATACGCAAAGATAATTCAGCCGAACCTCCCCTGGATGGACAGTGATCTCACAAATCTCTGAAAGGCCGGGAGAAGATGCCTCCCAAAACCCGGATGAAGTCCATGGATCTGGAGTCTTAGACCCTCTCAGGGCTTATATTAGCATTACCACTGGGCACTTTATATATTTATTATTCTGATTTTAAAAACAGATAATGCAGCCCAGGCCCGGTCAGCTGACAGTCTGACAATCTGGAGAGATGGATGGAGGGATGGGACAATATCCAGATTGAGAGAGAGATAGAGAGAGAGTGACAGAGTGAGAGACAGAGAGTGAGAGAAAAAGAGAGAAAGAGAGAGAGTGAAATAGAAAGAGAGAGAGTGATAGAGTGAGAGAGAGACAGAGAGAGACAGAGACAGAGAGAGAACTCTGTAATCCATATTATATGCTTCCCTGACCCAGGGAATTATTTAAGAAGGTCTTTGTTTGTCCTTTTCAGAAACAGTGATTTGGGGATGATCGGATGGC
Source organism: Salvelinus alpinus (assembly GCF_045679555.1). Taxonomy (NCBI): domain Eukaryota; kingdom Metazoa; phylum Chordata; class Actinopteri; order Salmoniformes; family Salmonidae; genus Salvelinus; species Salvelinus alpinus. The sequence continues at coordinate 26,546,185 of NC_092093.1, read as the reverse complement.
GGACGCTTCCATTCTGTAAAGATTATGTGATTTCAATTAAGAGGCTGAAGATTGAAGATTGGTGAATTATGCCTGATGTTGGCATCAAAAGAGACAGGGAAAAAGAGAAAGGAGAAAAGGCCGAAAAGGATAGGGAGGGAGGAAAAGAGAGAGAGAATAATATAGCGAAATTTAACAAATGAGAGTTAGATAAGAGAGTGCTAAAGGGAGAAAACAGAATACAAGACAGAAGGCAACAGTAAATAGCATTAGGAAGAACATTAGAGTGAGAGAAAGAGTTCGAGAGAGAGGCAGAGAAGAACAGATACTGCACACAGAACGGGATCCCAATCTCTCGTCGGCAGGCAGGCAGTCTCTAAGGGTACCAAACTCCAAACTCCAATTGGTGCTGAAGTTGCCAAACTCCTACCATTGTGTTTTCCCAGGCGGCGCTGTAGCTGCTGAAATAGTTGGAGAGCTCGTGGTGTTCCCGCGGCGCCAGGCTGCGGCCCTTCTCTGCCGCGCTCGAGGGCCCTTGAGGCGGCCATTATCTGGACGTCCGCCTCGCCGAGGCATATGGGTAATTACTGAGCTAATAGAGTGATGGAGGGAGAGGCAGAAGCAGGAGCCTCGGCCAATTAGATGATGCATTAGTGCTCTGTCTTTTGTAAGCACCTAATGTGTGGGGAGGGTGGGGTGGGAACGTGTCATTTTGGAAGGGTCAGGATCCTTGAGAGAATGCAAACAGTCTCGCTTTCCTGGATAGACACACACACACGCACATGCACGCGAACAGAAGGACACACACTCACACAAACACACTTACAGTATACGCTTTCCAAATATCCACAGATGCATCCCTCCCACCTTCCCACACACCCACATAGACACACAAACACACACACTCCGATCACCATGCTTTGTTTTGCTCTTTTCTCTAAGTGTCTAAAGAGTGTGAAGTTGTAATTATCACAGTCTCTCTCTCTCTGCTGACACAAACACACACACACACACTGACACTCCCTGTGAATACAGATGAGTCCAAACAAGCGGGGGGACCCTGCCCAGTCTATTGAGGTCTGATATAAGAATCCACTCCATCAATTACATTAAAGAGGCTCGTGTTAATGACGGCCACAGCTGTAATCACACAGCACAAGCTTTTGTCGTCGCACTGAACCATTTCTACTAGGACGCCTCTTTGTTTTGAGCTGTTATCGTCCAACCCACAAAAGAGAGAAATGTAAGCTAAAGCATCGGCTAAAGCATCGGCTAAAGCATTGGCAGAATGTTTTGAGTTTACTTTTTGACATTTGAGTTTTGGTTGTTGTCAGGGAGATTAAAGATGTTTGTTGGATAGTCAATTTCAAGACTGCGCGTGCTGTAGTCAAAGACAGACCAAAAAGTGCTTTATTGTATTTCCCTTCATGTTACATCTTTTACAAAAAAAACACAGCACATTCCTGACTAGCTTCCTGACATCCTAGCCTCATACAAACAGCAAGGGAATAAGTGATTCAATAAAACAACCTGGACTCTGAGCAGAACATTTATATGTTAATAAAATCCATGTACTCCATTTAGTATGATATATTCCGTTACGCTAGGTTACATTACAATAGAATACAAATCATAGGATGTATAGTATGTTGCGAATTCCAATTCGTATGTTACAAATTGCAATTTGTACAATATGTTACGAATTTGCAATACGTATGACATGTTGTGAATTCCAATTTGTTGTTGCTAACGTTAGCTAGGTGACTAGGTGGCTAATGCTAACGTTAACTAGGTCGAATTAGGGTTAGGGGTTACAGTTAGGGTTATGGTTTGGAGTTAGGTTAAAGGGTTATCAAACTTAACATATACTAAAACGGGTCAAATAATGTAACCTAACTTAACATATCATACTAAATGAAGTGGCAGGAAATTTCGTAACATATAATACGTTTTGCTCTGAGATCGGGCAGACTAAAAACACATCTAGCCGTAAATAGCAGTGTAAACATATTCACCTCAAATAAAGCTACAATTCTGTAGCATTACCCTAATTATTATTCCACTGTACAATTAGCATAAAAATAGACTCACCAATAGGTCGAATCAAACACATAAGACCGCATAGCGTGAGTTTACCTGCCGGGGCAGTAAAGCATATGATTAACTGTTCAAATGGACTTCATTGTTAGAGTGTCCGTAACAATAGGAAGAAAAAGCCTGTAGGTTCCCCTCAATATAGCCTTTCCCTGACCCCTGTCCACTTACACACGACCCCCACAATTAGCAACATATGTGTGTTCTATTCTAATAGTGAATAGTGCATAGAGACTTATTATTCATTCAGTCCCAACAGATGAAACTGTTGTAATAACCCAGTACTATTCATTCCTGTCAGAAAGACCCCCCACCCCCCCACATTATCAAACAAAAGACTCTATCACTGGTATCATTATCAACATTATTTTTGCTTTCAGCGTTTAAATGACTTTATTCCGCATGGCCCCTCCGTGATATTTTTCTGTTGTCGTGGAAGCCATGTAACTTTATCCCCAAAGGTCGGCTCACAGGCTTTGACCCCTGTGCTGTTGAGTGACAAGCTGTGGAGTTATGATTATGATTATATGGGTAATGGTAATACTGTGACATTTTTATCTCACAGCTTTTGTTTTAGCCAGAAACTGGAAACACCTTAATTGCATCTAATTCGGGTGTACCTTTGATGAAGAGGGATTTTCAGCAGCGCTCGCATATCGGCCGGCCTTTTGTGCAGACGGTACTTGCTTCAGGGGGGCTCAAAGATATCCCCGATCTCTGGATCACCTTGAGGAGGTTGCTCTAGGCGATCCTACCTCCCCTGACTGCCAAATGAGGGGGGTTGACACCAAAATATGGTGGAAAGAACCTCTAATTGGAACAAACTCAGTGACTACCACTAAAGCAACCCCTACTAACAGTCTCCACACAAATATATTGAACAACATATTGTATGTGTATTGAATAGAGCTGAATTTGACCACAGAGTGCCCAGAGGTATTGGATGATTTGACTGACTGAGTAAAGGCCTCCCAAAACGACTGAGAGCAAAACAAAACAAATGTAAATTGTGTGGCTGGGCTCTTAAGCACCCGGGTGAGACAGGGACGTGCGGCTCTCAAGTGCTGCCAACCTGGTCCTTACTCCATCAATGGGGGGCCCTCTCTCTATGCCATCTCCTCACATTCATACAGAGATCCATCTATCCATCTATCCTTCCCTCCTCCAGACAGAGGCCCTCTCCTCTCCTCCAACGCCCTCCACCGTGGCCCCTGCCCTGGGGAAGGCCCCGTCTCCCCATCCCTCAAGGGCCCTTCAGACGTCTGCTGAGAAAGAGCAGAGAGGCTGGGAAAAAGAGAGGAGAGAGAAAGGAGACAAGAAAGAAAAGCTGGACAGAAAAAAGAAAAGAAAAACGTTAAGAGAGGAAGAGTTAGTGAGAAGAGGATGGAGAGGAGATGCATATTGCATTGGGCCCTTGAGGGCGGTGGTCGGTTGGGGGGGGGGGTCATATTGTGTATTAATGTGTGAAGCGCTAGCATTCTCTGTCATGCTAATCTCCCTGTGTGTCTTTGTTGTGTTGGCTGGTCTCTGTTGGTGTCACAGACACTCGTCTTTCCTCTCTTCCCTCGCTTTCTTCTCTTTCATGTGCACCCCTCTCTTTTGGAGTGGATGATCAGAGGGAGTAATAGAGAATAAACACTGCTGTTGTCTAAAAGGATCACATTTGAATCACTAATACATCATTAGTATTAGCATATATAATTTAGAAAGGAAAAGGTGTTAGCCATTTTCCAAATCCGCACAGCGATACAGTATGGTAACTAAGAACTGCGTCCAGGAATTCTTGCACATTAAATACCATTAAATACCATGAAAAGGAAATTAATCTACACGCTCAAAGGGAAGTGACTTGGAGCCTCATTGATTCTGCGCACTTCGGTGCAACTACAGTAGAAAGTCTTTAACTGATGTTGCATTATGTTCTGGAAAGATCAACAGCACATTTTCTAGGTGGTACAGTAACAAACAAACCACTGCAAGCGGTCTACTTTTCATCTTGATTAAGCTCTATCAGGCTGAAATCAGCCAGGATATCTTAGAGGTTCTGTGGCACTCTGGTCTCTGTTGGTATGGATGGGGGGATTGAGAGAAGGAGGAAACCAGAGAGAATCTCTTCCTGCATGTTTATCCACAATAATCAGGCTGTGATGCTGGAGCTGGAGAGGCTGGCTTGGCTTGGCAGTAGGAGGCCACTGCCACATTAGAGAGGAATGAATACGGATGCATGGCCAAGCCTGGCCAGAGCTAGAGAACACCACCACATCAACACTGGAGACAGCAAGCATCCTTTCTGATTTGGTCTAACTTTAGAGAGCGGGAGGGAGAAAAAGAGTGGGCAGGGGAGAGAGAGAGAGAGAGAGAGAGACAGAGAGAGAGACAGAGAGAGAGAGAGAGAGAGAGAGAGAAAGACAGACAGAGAGAGAGAGAGAGTGAGAGAGAGAGAGAGAGAGAGAGAGAGAGAGACAGAGACAGAGACAGAAACAGAGACAGAGACAGAGACAGAGAGACAGAGACAGAGAGACAGAGACAGAGAGAGAGAGAGAGACAGAGAGAGACAGACAGAGAGACAGAGACAGAGAGACAGAGAGAGAGAGAGACAGAGAGAGAGAGAGACAGAGAGAGAGAGAGACAGAGATACAGAGAGAGAGAGAGAGAGAGAGAGAGAGAGAGAGAGAGAGAGAGAGAGAGAGAGAGACAGAGACAGAGAGAGAGAGAAAAAGAGAGAGAGAGAAACAGAGAGAGAGAGAGACAGAGAGAGAGAGAGAGACAGAGAGACAGAGAGACACACAGAGAGAGAGAGAGAGAGACAGAGACAGAGAGACAGTGGCAGAGAGAGAGAGAGAGAGAGAGAGAGAGAGAGAGAGAGAGAGAGAGAGAGAGAGAGAGAGAGAGAGAGAGAGAGAGAGAGAGAGAGAGAGAGAGAGAGATAACTTGAGACTGTTATTCTCTTGTGTAAACTAGACAAACATTTCAGTTGTGTTGTTGTTGTGTAGTTTTTTCTTCCTCTCTATGAACTTTAGCATCAAAGCGATGGGGAAGAACAAAAGGAGGCAGGCTGGGTTGACAAAGACGAGAATGGATGGTATGTGAACGCCGAGCCGCCATCTGCTCTGGAGGACGACCAAAATCTTGACACACTTCAGCAATCCCACAATCCCCTGCTCCAGGAGCGTTCCAGCTAGGCGCCCCATTCATACACTCCCCAGCTCCCAGAGTCGGTGTGATTTTTCCTTTTTCTCCTCCTCAATTAAGTCATTAATTCCTTTCTTCACTCCCCTCTTAATGACCACCGAGGCACAAACAAGCCCCGGTCGCTTCCTATTGAGGCCCTGTGATTGGCCGTAATTGCAGCGAGGGCCTAAGTATGGGGGAGTGGAATTGGGGGGGGGGGGGGGTTGTTTTTGGGGGAACTGGGGAGGGTTAGGTGAGACCCTTCCTCTCTTGACCTGTACTACATTAGTGTCACTGGTCATTTGCCAGAACCTTGATGGAGCCCATGAAGAAGATGAATTGATCAAGTCCAACCCCTCAAAAACAAAAAAGAAAGTACTAAAATTCTGCCTCCTCTGAAAACCTTGGGCACAGCATAAATTTGCATGTTAAACAGTAGCTCCTTTTGTCCGCCGGCCCTAGAAATTATTATGACACATCATGCCTTGTTTAGAACCGGCATCTTGTCAAACGCTTGTTGATACTGGAGCAAAAATCTTTTAGACTTATATTTTGTGTGAAAATGGAAGATAATTGGGCCACATGGCCACTAAATATTCTCTATGATTATTAATAATGATAAATCAAACATAGCACTTGGCAGGTCATAAAGTGTTTCATGTTGAATTCAAGTTGGGTATCACCATCAACTACAATATGCTACCTGAGGGATAAACGGCAGCCATTTTACATTTAAACTCTGACCACACTTTCATGTCCATTACCTTGGTTTGAAACACTCTCCCTCATTCTTTGGGCTGGGCCTTGTTCCATCTTCAGGACTGAATGCAGTTGGTGCTACTGGCTCCATGCTATTGGAGCCAGCTTGACTGTTTTGCACGTTATTTTGAAATTAATACGTGTCACATATCCGTTTGCAGACAATGTAAAAAAAAATACACAAAAATATATATAAAACAAAAAGAGGTATCTTTATTGAGTAAGGCAACTCCAAATGCAGGTGTTTCAGCCTAGCTCAGTGCTTTCTGTGGTGGTGGCGCAGCCAGCGAAAATACGGAGCTAGGCTGAAACAGCTGCATTTGGAGTTGCCTTATTCAATAAAGATACCTTTTTTTTGTTTTATATATATTTTTGTGTATTTTTTACATTGTTTGCAAACTGATATGTGACACGTATTCAGTAGCAGTGATTGGCTCAGTGTTCTGTCACTCATGGGGACACTACTTCACCGCCAAGTCTAAGAGTAGACTTAAAAAAATTCTAGCCCCTTGGGTGCTGCCATAGAGTTACATTAGAAGTGCCCATCCAAGAAGGCTCAAGGTCATTGGCCACAGATAAAATGACGTCAAATCACGATATACAGTATTGTCACGTCCTGACCATAGATAGTCCTTATTTTCTATGGTGGAGTAAGTCAGGGCGTGACTGGGGGGTTAGTCTAGTTTATTATTTCATTCTAGTTTTCATGTTTCTATGTTGGTGATTTGTATGATTCCCAATTAGAGGCAGCTGGTAATCGTTGTCTCTAATTGGGGATCATATTTAAGTAGTGTTTGTTCCCACCTGTGTTTGTGGGATATTGTATTTTGAGTAAGTGTATGTAGCACCGCTGTAGTCATGGTTCGATATTAGTTTTTTGTTCATTGTTTTTGCTAAGTTTCACTATTAATAAATTATGTGGAACTCAACATTCGCTGCGCCTTGGTCCGTTTCTACAAACGAACGTGACAAGTATGTACAGTAGCTTTGATTGGACTGATCATGTCAACATCATACTTTCAAAATCTTAGCTAGCAGTCATCATGAATCAAGTCAAAAACCTACTGGCAAATCCTTTTAAATTCTTGTCATATGAAGAGAAATAATGAAGAGAAATTATAGATAAAACGTATCAGTGCTCATCGGCCATTGGACATAAACATTACACAACAAGTTGGAAATCGCAAATTCAACAATGAGTGGTTTGGAAGGAATCAGTGACAGTGGCTATGTGGTCCCAAATCTAAGATTAAGGGTTTATTTTCCAAGTTTAAAATGATAAACATTCAACATTGGCCATGCTGTCAATGAAGCATAATTTGTGCCGCACTCAAAACAACTTAACTCGGAACTGCGAATAATTGACTTCAGTGAGTTCAAGACAACTGGGAAGTCGGGAATAAACGAGCTCCGACTGGGAAAATACATTTTGAACGGTCATCCAACTCGGAATTGTAAATCTGGCCTCTTTCTACAGCTACAACCTGAAGATCAATGACGTCATCACGATTCGACCTTGTTTTCCCCCCCAGAGTTCCCAGTTGTTTTGAAAGCACCATACATCCAGAGAATGCCAGACTTTGATGACAAAATTTGTCAGCGAAGGACAGCCGCGCCACCTTCCTGTTCAAGTGAGCACAGCACAACAAGGTGAGTCCAAAAATCTATTGTATGCTGCTTCATAAATGATGTAATATGCCAGGGAGATATGTATACTGTAGCTAAGAAAGTAATAATAAGTGTATGTTGTGTAGTAAGAGGTTAGTAGCCCATGTGCCTCACCCTAATAATTTGGTCTATTTACCCCTCTTAATTTTGCCTACTGTTCTGACTTAGTGGTGCACATGTAGCCTATAACCTGTTTTAGAGAAATGTAATCAAATCAAATCAAATTGTATTTGTCACATGCGCCGAATACAACAGGTGTAGACCTTACAGTGAAATGCTTACTTACAAGCCCTGAACCAACAATGCAGTTTTAAGAGAAATACCTAAAGAAAGTAAGAAATAAAAGTAACAAATCATAATCATTGAATATTGTAAGAGCTTTCATTGTCTGCTTATATTCCCCTTTTATTTATCCTACGGTTCTGACTTGGTGTACAGGGAGAACACTGTAAGAACGGCCCATGTTCTGAATTCTGTCACTGTACATTTCAATAGTGCTAAACAAATAGTTAAATTGACTCGTCCATCCTAGCTTGCTCATTAATGTCTTAATCGAAATTACGGATTGCCTCTTATCCGCTTGTCGTCCCCTTATACCATCTCAATTGTCATTAGAAACCACATTTGTTTAAGCAAGTCAGCCATATCAGCTATATTTTTTAAAAGTCCAAAATGAGGCTGAATTAACTGTTTCACTGCCAGACAAGGCTCCGCTGATAGCCAGGTGCAGCAGCGGTAAGACGTTGGGACTGCTGTTGGGACAGCTTCATGTAGGCCCTAACAGTTAGCAGGCACCGTCTGTCACCGTTATAGTGCCATTAATGTATTGTTTAGTGTTGTGTAGTGGCTTTGCTGGCATGCATCCCACTTTCTTTCTTTTTTTTGCCCCACCAAGATTTCCTTGCTAAAATCGCCACTGCTAACAGCTAGCGGCTAACAATATAGCATCTTCACCAAGGAAACCCTCCATGAGATAGGCAAGCAAGTCCAGCGCTCAACACTAAAATCAGCCGTCTTGTCTGGCTGATTTTGCATTATGTGACCATCTGCAAATGTGTGTGTGTGTGTGTGTGTGTGTGGGGTGGGGTATTCACAGATTGGTCCATTTACAGATATGAGACAGAGAAGCAGAGGGAGGGAGATGGATATAGAGATATAGAAAGAGAGAGGGAGAGAGAAAGAGAGAATAAATCTCCAGATTAGAGATTAGCCGTAGCGGCAGCTTTAACTGGGTGTCTGGGCCAGGGCCAGGGTGCTCAGGCATCTATCTGCCTTCTGCCGGCCTGGTCTGGCTCTAGCCATGGCCCTTCTAAGTAAATCACAGAGCAGAGTTGTACTATGTACTGCAGCACAGCAGCGCTGTGCAGTGAGGCCTCCTGGCTGGCTGTGGCTCTGTTCGCCACGCCTCACTACAGAAGACAAAAAATTGTGGAGGTTCTCTCTAAATAAGTCATAGACAGGGGAGGGAGGGGATAACGTCCACCCTTCCTGGCCCTATACTCACACATGCCAAGTTTTAGGGCTGAAACCCTTTCGCATGGTTTTTCCCTGAAATAAAACTGCAAAGCCCCCTTGCTAATGTCCAGATCAGAGGAGCAGTTAAGCACTACGACGGATGGCTCAGTTTGTGGGGGTTTTGAGAGGTGGGCAGAGGGAATGGAGGACTAGAAAGAGGAGGGGTGGGGTATTTACTCATTTTAAATGTGTGATGGAGGGCCAGGGAGGGCTTGCGTGATACAGGGAGATGTTCCCCCTGCTGCCTAATGATTATCTTTGACGTTTTTAGGCCTTAAGCACTTCTTATTAGGAACTAATTCCTGTTTTTACATGGGTGTAAGTAATCTGCAGTAATCAGCACACACACACACACACACACACACACACACACACACACACACACACACACACACACACACACACACACACACACACACACACACACACACACACACACACACACACACACACACACACACACACACACACACACACACACACACAGACTAGTAGAAACTACGTTAGGCTCACCCATGTGGTAAATCCTATTCAGGACCAAAGGTTGCTAGAGAGGGTAGAGGTTTGTGATATTTGATATTTTAACTTTTAGCCCCAATCGTTTAACCCTTTTACGTTGCTAAGCGGGTTGGGGTGTGTTTAAAGATAGACATTTGTGCAGCTGTTTTGGTACCCAAATCTCTCCCTTACCTCTGACATCATCGTCAACAGCTGGAGACAACTGTGACTAAACTGATACTTTCATTTGACTTGCAAAAGAGCTATTACACTAGGGTTAAGGTTAACAATTTAATCCGTTCAGGCTTTAGGGACATTCCATATATTTTTTTATCCTCATTGAAAATATATTGCACTTATATTACAGTAATATTATTATTATAATTTATGAGGATTTATTATTTATTATTTTATTATTTTCTTAAATTGAGCCCATCCCTATAGCCCAGACATTTATACCTGTGAGCAGGTATGTGTTGTCCTCTACATTCCGCTCTAAACTCCTCATGGTCCAGTCCTGGTTACACTTAGGGACGGGATCTTGGAGAGGCGTTTCCCTGGACTGGGAAAGCGCTCACCACTGATTTGTGAATAGTGCTTTTGGACGTTGGATCTGCTTTGGGGGTACGAGACGCACCCCTAAAGACGCAGAGACACAATGAGAAATCACAGCTCTTTCACTCGGCGTCCATCTGCCCGCTACTGAGCACGCTCAGTGTGTGCCACTTGGCTTAAATCTGTCCCATCAGCCATCACAAAAGCCCTGATCCAATCAGAGGCTGATCGAAGTCTGGCCAAGACCAGAGAGCAGGAGCCAAGGCCCAGACCAGAATCAACAACCTATTCTCCAAAGATCACAGACACAGAGAAGGAGGGGGAGAAAGAGAGGAAGGAAACATATTCACAGAGAGAAGAGATTCAGAAGATGAGAGCCATTGAAGAGAATAAAGAAGGGAAAGAGATGGATTCAAGCCTTGTCATTTACTGTAAACATCTACAACGGTCAGTCAGCACTAAACTCAACGAATGTCATGTGAAGAATGTGTATTTACAAATGAATCAGCTGGCATACAGAATCAAACCACAAATCCCGAACTCTCAGAGAACTCTTGTCTCTTAATCACAAATGGAAATGCAAAATCAAGTCTCTATTTCAGTTGAGCAACAATGTTGCTGTGCATCAAAGAAAGAAAATGTTAAATCAAATTCCGTCCCTGCTGCAAGAAATCAGATCAGCTGTGCAGTTCAGTATAATATTCAAAGGAAAGTAGTCCACAGAAGAGAACCCCAACATAAGTAGACCTTGGAAATAGCATTCCAAACGTTGGTCTTCAGAAGCAATAGTCCACAGAGGAAACTTCACATGATAATCAATACAATAAGGGCAACTGAACACAACAAAATTACTTCTCTGGTTGAAAACAGCCTATGTGGCATCAATATTAGTCAGAAACATTTACTCCGGAGCCAAAATTGACAAAATAAAAGTGTGAGTAGGATCATTTGTGTCATAAAGTCAGTGTATTCCAAAACTGAGTTTCGTGAGATTTGTCTAACTCAGGTCGTCACGATTTACACGAGGGTTGAGTTTGGATTACAATCATGCCCACTTGCCCACTAACACGGGATGGTAATGCCTAGGGAGAGTTGTCATGCATGGAGAACTAACTGCGGTGATTGCGCTCTATCTAATCATAACAGCCAGAGTCTGCCAGTGTTTGTGGCAAAAATGTAAGTAAATTCAAGACGACGCGCACTTGCATTCTAACAATCATGTTACAAAATTTTAAACCTATTCGCGAGCATCTTGTCTTCCACCGTGACCTGTTTTGTAAAACGATTCACTATGAAACACTGTCAGACAGACACTCTGGTAATAGAATAGTTTTTCATGCACACTTTTTTTAGACTGCACCAAACAGCCAAAATTAATAACAGATATCTTGATTTATCTTTACATTTTCTCCCCTTTTCTCCCCAATTTTCGTGGTATCCAATCGCTAGTAATTACTATCTTGTCTCATCGCTACAACTCCCGTACGGGCTCGGGAGAGACGAAGGTCGAAAGCCATACGTTCTCCGAAGCACAACCCAACCAAGCCGCACTGCTTCTTAACACAGCGCGCCTCCAACCCGGAAGCCAGCCGCACCAATGTGTCGGAGGAAACACCGTGCACCTGGCCCCCCCGGTTAGCGCGCACTGCACCCGGCCCGCCACAGGAGTCGCTGGAGCGCGATGAGACAAGGATATCCCTACCGGCCAAACCCTCCCTAACCCGGACGACGCTAGGCCAATTGTGCGTCGCCCCACGGACCTCCCGGTCGCGGCCGGCTGCGACAGAGCCTGGGCGCGAACCCAGAGATTCTGGTGGCGCAGCTAGCACTGCGATGCAGTGCCCTAGACCACTGCGCCACCCGGGAGGCCTAATTCTGACTATTTTGAGAACAGTAGTCGATATGTTATTGCTATAGTGCCTCAAGAGACAAAAAAATACAATAACCATAAATCTTCTTTTTCTTAATGAGCAGCAGAAAAACACATGCGGAATCGGTGAGTTCAGCCACTCTTTAAAAAAGTATTTGAGAATGTTATCCCTTGTATGGAGTTTAGAATCGAGTCTTTTAAACTATAAAAATGTTTCTACTGTAGTTACAAACATTTCTGATCACACATTCAATCAAGAAGGCTTCACCCTTCCTGGCAAACCAGGAAGTGCTTATGGGCATGGCTGGGGAGTGACCAGTGTGAAGCCCACAGTCTAAACTATACACATCTCAAGAAACTATGGAACCTTGTGGGTCACACATTTACAGTATGCACCTCTTCCCTCCTACCAACTAGGCCTACTCCCAAACCATAGATTTACATTTACAGTATGCACCTCTTCCCTCCTACCAACTAGGCCTACTCCCAAACCATAGATTTACATTTACAGTATGCACCTCTTCCCTCCTACCAACTAGGCCTACTCCCAAACCATAGATTTACATTTACAGTATGCACCTCTTCCCTCCTACCAACTAGGCCTACTCCCAAACCATAGATTTACATTTACAGTATGCACCTCTTCCCTCCTACCAACTAGGCCTACTCCCAAACCATAGATTTACATTTACAGTATGCACCTCTTCCCTCCTACCAACTAGGCCTACTCCCAAACCATAGATTTACATTTACAGTATGCACCTCTTCCCTCCTACCAACTAGGCCTACTCCCAAACCATAGATTTACATTTAGAGTAAATTCTAGGTAAATAAAATGCAAACAATATATATAAAGAAAAAGACAAATGAAAACGTCCACACATTCCCAGAAGGCGTGTGTCAGTGCAGGTCTCTTTCCGAGGGCAGTCCTCTCAGTAGCTGCTAATTGTGTGAGTACAGGTCATCAGCAGCAGTACATTACAATAATGGAAATAGATGGAGGAGTCCCACGGATCGGAACACAACTCATCATGTCCATTTCCATGGTTCTGTACTCCCGGACGATTATGTAATTATCAAAGACCTCTGTATGCATGTGTGCAGGGTGACAGGTGTGGAAGCAAAACCATTTACATCCAAGGAGTTCCAGAACTCTCCCTCTCTCTCTGCCTCTCTCTCTCTGTCTGTCTCTCTTCTGTTTCTTTCTCTCTGAAGGCTACATATAGGCTACAGTTCATTAGGTACACCACCCCATTCACGACAATAGATCGCTCCTATAAACAATGAGTCACGAGCCAATGCTTGCTATGTAAAGCAGGCAGACAGGCATCGAGGCATTAATTTACTGTTCGATTGAATGTTAGAATGTGTAAAACAAGTGACCTAAGCGACTTTGAGCGTGGTATGATCGTCGGTGCCAGACGCGCCGGATCCAGTATCTAACAAAAGGCCAGCCTTCTAGGTTTTTCACACACAACAGTGTCTAGGGTTTACAGAGAATGGTACGACAAACAAAAAACCTCCAGTCAACGGCAGTCCTGTGGGCAAAAACAGCTTGTTGATGAGAGAGGTCGAATGAGAACAGCAAGAATCATGCAAGCTAACATGAGGGCCATAAATTGACAAATAATGGCGCAGAGTGAAGAACGGCATCTTGGAGCGCACAACTCGAACATTGTCACGGATGGGCTATTGCAGCAGGCGACCACACCGGGTTCCACTCTTTTCAGCTAAAAAGGATAGAAGAAGCGGCTCCAGTGGGCACGCGACCACCAACACTGGACAATTGAGGTACAGCCGTCCAATCTGCAGCAACTGCGATATGCCATCGCGTAAGCATGTACCAACATCCCTGATGAACGTTTCTGACGTTGTTCAGGCTGTTCTGGTGGCAAAGAGGGGTCCGACCTGGTACTAGATGAGTGTAACTAATAAACTGTCCGGTGAATGTATGTACTCTGTTTTTCTCTCTCACTTTCTTGCTATTTGGTATTTATAGTGCAGCAGGAATGAGCTGCTCCAATATACAGTAGGCATCATAAATATTCACCCCCTTAGATTTTTTCATGTTTTGCTGCAATTCAAAGTGGGATTGAAATAGTTTCCATTATTATTATTTTTTGTTATTTATCTACACAAAATACTCCATAATGTCAAAGTGAACAGAAAATTCTACACATTTTTACAAATGAATATACAGTGGGGCAAAAAATGTATTTAGTCAGCCACCAATTGTGCAAGTTCTCCCACTTAAAAAGATGAGAGAGGCCTGTAAATTTTCATCATAGGTACACTTCAACTATGACAGACAAAATGAGAAAAGAAAATCCAGAAAATCACATTGTAGGATTTTTTATGAATTTATTTGCAAATTATGGTGGAAAATAAGTATTTGGTCAATAACAAAAGTTTCTCAATACTTTTATATACCCTTTGTTGGCAATGACAGAGGTCAAACGTTTTCTGTAAGTCTTCACAAGGTTTTCACACACTGTTGCTGGTATTTTGGCCCATTCCTCCATGCAGATCTTCTCTAGAGCAGTGTGGTTTTGGGGCTGTTGCTGGGCAACACGGACTTTCAACTCCCTCCAAAGATTTTCTATGGGGTTGAGATCTGGAGACTGGCTAGGCCACTCCAGGACCTTGAAATGCTTCTTACGAAGCCACTCCTTCGTTGCCCGGGTGTGTTTGGGATCATTGTCATGCTGAAAGACCCAGCCACGTTTCAACTTCAATGCCCTTGCTGATGGAAGGAGGTTTTCACTCAAAATCTCATGGCCCCATTCATTCTTTCCTTTACACGGATCAGTCGTCCTGGTCCCTTTGCAGAAAAACAGCCCCAAAGCATGATGTTTCCACCCCCATGCTTCACAGTAGGTATGGTGTTCTTTGGATGCAACTCAGCATTCTTTGTCCTCCAAACACGACGAGTTGAGTTTTTACCAAAAAGTTATATTTTGGTTTCATCTGACCATATGACATTCTCCCAATCTTCTTCTGGATCATCCAAATGCTCTCTAGCAAACTTCAGACGGGCCTGGACATGTACTGGCTTAAGCAGGGGGACACGTCTGCACTGCAGGATTTGAGTCCCTGGCGGCGTAGTGTGTTACTGATGGTAGGCTTTGTTACTTTGGTCCCAGCTCTCTGCAGGTCATTCACTAGGTCCCCCCGTGTGGTTCTGGGATTTTTGCTCATGATCATTTTGACCCCACGGGGTGAGATCTTGCGTGGAGCCCCAGATCGAGGGAGATTATCAGTGGTCTTGTATGTCTTCCATTTCCTAATAATTGCTCCCACAGTTGATTTCTTCAAACCAAGCTGCTTACCTTTTGCAGATTCAGTCTTCCCAGCCTGGTGCAGGTCTACAATTTTGTTTCTGGTATCCTTTGACAGCTCTTTGGTCTTGGCCATAGTGGAGTTTGGAGTGTGACTGTTTGAGGTTGTGGAAAGGTGTCTTTTATACTGATAACAAGTTCAAACAGGTGCCATTAATACAGGTAACGAGTGGAGGACAGAGGAGCCTCTTAAAGAAGCAGTTACAGGTCTGTGAGAGCCAGAAATCTTGCTTGTTTGTAGGTGACCAAATACTTATTCATTATAAATCCTACAATGTGATTTTCTGAAATGTTTTTTCTCATTTTGTCTGTCATAGTTGAAGTGTACCTATGATGAAAATTACAGGCCTCTCTCATCTTTTTAAGTGGGAGAACTTGCACAATTGGTGGCTGACTAAATACTTTTTTGCCCCACTGTACATGAAATAACAAAAATAAAGTCGTTGCATAAATATTCACCCCCAATGTTTAGACAAGCCTAAATAATTTCAGGAGTAAAATTATGATATAAAAATCACATAACTGACATGGCTCACTGTGTGAAATAATAGGGGTTTACATGATTTTTGACTACCCCTTCCTCTGCCCTCCATACATACAACATTTGTAAGGTCCCTCAGTCAAGTATTGAATTTCAAGCACCGATTCAACTACAAAGACCAAGAAGTGCAATGATTGGTAGATGGGTAATTATAACAAATCAGACAGTAAATATTTCTTTAAGCATGGTCAAGTTAATAATTATGCTGTGGATGATGTATTAAACCACCCAGACACATCAAAGATGTAGTCGTCCTTCTGAACTGAGCTGCAGGACAGGAAGGAAACTGCTGAGGGATGTCACCATGAGGCCATTGGTGATTTTAAAACAGCAAGAAAGTTCAATGGCTGTGATAGGAGAGAACTGAGGATGGATCAACAACATCGTAGTGACTCCACAATAAGGACCTAAATGACAGATTGTAAAGAAGAATACAAATATACAGAATATTCCAAAACATGCATCATGTATGCAACAAGGCACTAAAGTAATTTACCCAAGAAGACTCACTGCTGTAAACGCTGCCAAAAGTGTTTCTAGCATGAATTGACTCAGGTGGGTTAATACTTATCTAATCAAGGTAAATTTGTGTTTTTCATTCATCTTTGACATTAGAGTATTACAGAGTAAATAGTGTATTTTGTGTCGATCGTTGAAAAAAAATGACAATTAAATCCATTTGAATCCCACGTTGTTACACAACGTGAAGAAATCCAAGCGTGGTGAATACTTATGATAGGCACCGTGCGACAATCAACGTGCTGAGGCTATTTTGCAATTAAACTACAATAAGTTCCTGTGACTCGTAATATCAGGAGAGGAGCTCTTCCATGTTCCAGTTCTGTCTGTGCCTCAGGATGATCCCCCAGCCTCAGCCCACCACCTGGACCCCTCCAGCCCCACCGCCCGGTGACCCTGCTGAGCCGCAGGAGGAAGGAGCCCCCCCTGGTCTGATCTGCTGGATGGAGGGGTCCAGGTGGTGGGCTGAGGCTGGGGGATGGAGGGGCACACAAAAAGGAAAAAGATTTAAAAAAAATATTCAATGACAGCCTCTTCCCTCCTGTCCCCCCTCCACCCCTTTAACGACCGAGGAATGGCGGATGTAACTGGACCTCATTAGGAAGGCAGGACTTAAGACAACATGGCAGAGAGGAGAGGACATCGACCTCTGACCCCAGCATGTGTCCAGCGTATCCGGCGTACATGTCCGACACTTCCTGTTTCTCATCAAGACGGGGAAGAGCAGACCACCTGCACAACCTCCCGCTGTCACCTCGGTCATTCTGACTGGTGTGTGTGTGTCTGTCTATATTAGGTTCTTCCTTACGCCTTAAGCCATACATATACAGTACCAGTTAAATGTTTGGACACACCTACTCATTCAAGGGTTTTTCTTAATTTTTACTATTTTATACATTGTAGAATAATAGTGAAGACATCAAAACTATGAAATAACACATATTGAAATATGTAGTAACAAAAATGGGTTAAACAAATCAAAATACATTTTATATTTGAGATTCTTCAAATTAGCCACCCTTTGCCTTGATGACAGCTTTGCACACTCTTGGCATTCTATCAAGTAGCTTCATGAGGTAGCCACCTGTAATGCGTTTCAATGAACAGGTGTGCCTTGTTAAAGATAATGCATTTGAGCCAATCAGTTGTGTTGTTACAAGGTAGGGGTGGTATACAGAAGATGTTCTTTTACCAAATAGGGCTAAGTCCATATTATGGCAAGAACAGCTCAAATAAGCAAAGAGAAACCGCTGTGTCTTTGTGAGACGCAGAGTATGTGAATAGATGATCTCCGCGTGTGTGGTTCCCACCGGGAAGCATGGAGGAGGAGGTGTGATGATGTGGGGGTGCTTTGCTGGTGACACTGTCTGTGATTTATTTAGAATTCAAGGCACACTTAACCAGCATGGCTACCACAGCATTCTGCAGCGATACGCCATCCCATCTGGTTTGCGCTTAGTGGGACTATAATTTGTTTTTCAACAGGACAATGACCCAACACACCTCCAGACTGTGTAAGGGCTATTTGACCAAGATGGAGAGTGATGGAGTGCTGCATCAGATGACCTGGCCTCCACAATCACCAGACCTCAACCCAATTGAGATGGTTTGGGATGAGTTGGACCGCAAAGTGAAGGAAAAGCAGCCAACAAGTTCTCAATACATGGAACTCCTTCAAGACTGTTGGAAAATTATTCCAGGTGAAGCTGGTTGAGAGAATGCCAAACGTATGCAAAGCTGTCATCAAGGCAAAGGGTGGCTAATTTGAAGAATCTGAAATATATTTTGATTTGTTTAACACTTTTTTTGGTTACTACATGATTCCATGTGTTATTTCATAGTTTTGATGTCTTCACTATGATTCTACAATGTAGAAAATAGTAAAAATAAAAAATAAACTTGAATGAGTAGGTGTGTCCAAACTTTTGAATGGTACTGTACATATATAATAGCAATGCATTACATTCTTTGTTTTATTTTACAGGAATTATTTAAATAGTGACATGTACAATGGTATGTTAACGTCAATATTTATATTAGCGTTGATAATAAAATTGCCTCTAATGAATGTGAATAACAAGAGCCCATTAAAACCATTACCACAGTCTCCAGGCTTCTGGAGTGCCAGAGCTTTTCTGAAACATGCATTTATCTCAGTAACGCCAGGCATTGTTGAGGGAAGGTGTGAGGTCTTTTTTTGTATGAAACCTCTTAGCGTCACATAATCAGGAGTGATAATGTGTCTCATTCAATGCTAATGTGTGTGTTTTACACAGCAATCAGGTGACAGGTGATGATAGCACGCCGTGAGAGGTGTGTGTGTCTGTGTCTGCGTGTGTGTGTGTGAGACACCATTAGTGACTTCCCAGGTCCTCTTCAGGAATACAATGGGCGGTGAAATTGCTTTAATGGAAAAAGGCTAATGTGAGACACAATTCACACAAGCGCGTGCGCACACACGCACACACACACACACACCTCCTCAGCTACTCACTCAGGCTCGGAAGAGGAAGGTAACTAGGGGATGTATTACTTACAGAGAAATACTTAGAGCCGCTTCGGTAATATACAGCAGCTTTTGAGAGTGACAGTGGGCATGTGGGCTTGGAACCTACAGTCCTAAACTACTTAAGTTCACATTTCACATTCTGAACTTTGGCTCATTATTACCTAAATAACCTTTGTGACTCATTCTCTCAAGCTCACATCTTCAATCTTTTGCAACATCATGCTCTAAAAAGTACTAACAGATGTACATATTGGGAAGTGATTATTTCCTCATCAAAAATCCTACTGTATGGCACTGTGGTTTGTTTAAGCCATGTTTCTTTTGAAGGGCATTATAATCACACACACTCTCTCTCCTTCCTTGGTAAGACAAGGCACGTCCTCCCCTTCTAAACGGTCTCATCTGTGCCCTACTCAAGGCTGGCAGCATCTGTTTCCCTCCAGGCCATGCCATAAGGTGTCAGGGCACCAAGGAACCTCCGTGTTCCCTCAAGAACCCCCTCACGACTGCCCTCTAACCCCCACCTCCTGCCCACAGACGCAACTCACCCCCCACCAACCCACTCTTGCCCTCTCCGCTCAGCCCCCCAACTCCCCCAGGTTGCACCTTTCTCACTCCCTCCTTACCAGCCTCTAACCTCTGCCTCTCTCTTCTAACCTCCTACCCCACCCACCAGACACCCTCACCTCCTCCCTCCTCTCTAACCTCCTACCCCACCCACCAGACACCCTCACCTCCTCCCTCCTCTCTAACCTCCTACCCCACCCACCAGACACCCTCACCTCCTCCCTAACCTCCTACCCCACCCACCAGACACCCTCACCTCCTCCCTAACCTCCTACCCCACCCACCAGACACCCTCACCTCCTCTCTAACCTCCTACCCCACCCACCAGACACCCTCACCTCCTCCCTCCTCTCTAACCTCCTACCCCACCCACCAGACACCCTCACCTCCTCCCTCCTCTCTAACCTCCTACCCCACCCACCAGACACCCTCACCTCCTCCCTCCTCTCTAACCTCCTACCCCACCCACCAGACACCCTCACCTCCTCCCTCCTCTCTAACCTCCTACCCCACCCACCAGACACCCTCACCTCCTCCCTCCTCTCTAACCTCCTACCCCACCCACCAGACACCCTCACCTCCTCCCTCCTCTCTAACCTCCTACCCCACCCACCAGACACCCTCACCTCCTCCCTCCTCTCTAACCTCCTACCCCACCCACCAGACACCCTCACCTCCTCCCTCCTCTCTAACCTCCTTCCCCACCCACCAGACACCCTCACCTCCTCCCTCCTCTCTAACCTCCTACCCCACCCGCCAGACACCCTCACCTCCTCCCTCCTCTCTAACCTCCTACCCCACCCACCAGACACCCTCACCTCCTCCCTCCTCTTCTAACCTCCTACCCCACCCACCAGACACCCTCACCTCCTCCCTCCTCTCTAACCTCCTACCCCACCCACCAGACACCCTCACCTCCTCCCTCCTCTTCTAACCTCCTACCCCACCCACCAGACACCCTCACCTCCTCCCTCCTCTCTAACCTCCTTCCCCACCCACCAGACACCCTCACCTCCTCCCTCCTCTCTAACCTCCTTCCCCACCCACCAGACACCCTCACCTCCTCCCTCCTCTCTAACCTCCTTCCCCACCCACCAGACACCCTCATCTCCTCCCTCCTCTCTAACCTCCTTCCCCACCCACCAGACATCCTCACCTCCTCCCTCCTCTCTAACCTCCTTCCCCACCCACCAGACACCCTCACCTCCTCCCTCCTCTCTAACCTCCTTCCCCACCCACCAGACACCCTCACCTCCTCCCTCCTCTCTAACCTCCTTCCCCACCCACCAGACACCCTCACCTCCTCCCTCCTCTCTAACCTCCTACCCCACCCACCAGACACCCTCACCTCCTCCCTCCTCTCTAACCTCCTACCCCACCCACCAGACACCCTCACCTCCTCCCTAACCTCCTACCCCACCCACCAGACACCCTCATCTCCTCCCTCCTCTCTAACCTCCTTCCCCACCCACCAGACACCCTCACCTCCCCCTCTCCCCATGCACAGAATGTGAAAGATGTCACCTGCCTTCCTTTATAACCTCCCCCTATTTCCCCCTTCCATCCCCCTTGTATGTGAGAGGTGCCATCAGCTTCACTACCCTATCTCCTTTTCTTCCCCCTCTCCTCTCCTCCTAGATGTGTGAGATGTGGTCTGGGGCCCCGGCGGTGCAGTGACAGAATGCGTCTCGGCGCCAGGAAGAGTTCCCCTCGGAGAATCACAGATTAGCGCTGTGTCGCTCCCAGCCCGCCTTCCTGGGAATGCAGCTCCTTAACAGGCGTCACATTCCCCTCCAGGAAGCCTGCGGCACCCGCGACAGCCCAAGACACGGAGGGGAAAGTGATCTGATGGCACTCTCTCCCTCCCTTTTTCTCTCTCTCGTTCTGGCTGTCTCTGGAAGTCAAGGACCCGTGCCTCTGAGCCGTGACCGGCGACAATGACACAGAGAGGGGGGAGGAAGTGCTAACACGGGCCCCTGCTGCGGCCTCCTCAGCCCTGGCCTGGAGCGAGAGCAGAAAGGAGAGAGGCAGAAAGAGAGAGAGGAGATAAAGGAGGAGAGGAGGACTAATGAGCGGTGCTGCAGAGCCACAGAAGGTGTGTGTATCGGAGCGTGAGCAAGCTGTTGAGACAGCGCCGGGCCATTGAGTTGACCGGGAAGCTAATGCTATGTTACTGGGACGCTAACGGCATGCCTAAACACACCAGAGAGTGCTCCACACTCATCACACACACTGCCACAACAACAAAAGGAGACACCTCAGGTCTAGGGGGAGAGATTACTTGTGACACGTGTTTTGGGAGCCAGTTGAGACTTCCTTAACATCTGACTCAGTCCATATGACTCACGGATGGATATAGTATTATATAAAGTCCTCCGTCTGCATATTCAATGTGACACAGAAGGTGAGGTAGAATAACCAGCGCTCAGGGAGAAAATAACCGCCCTGTCTACCTGGAGTAGTTAGAGGACGTTTCACAGAGTACCCTGGTGTAACTCAGCTTGAAGAGAGCAGAGATATCTCCTAGGGTTAGTGTCTTGTTCTCTTTCATGCACAAACTGAAAAAAAGCGCAGCCCTGCAAGGTGTGTTTTAATTGGCATATGTAGGCATGTAAAGTAGAATACAATAATTTTGAGAAAAAAATGTATTCAATTGTGTCATTGCTTATGCAATAACCAATAGTATGATTTATTTTTCAGGTTACGAAGTGTGGCCTGTATAAGTATCACAGGTTCAATGGTCAAATACTGTATATCTATAAAGTATTCCACACCCAACATTCCTACAATTGCTAACAACGATGACCCGGACGACTTGTAATGTTTACGCTGAACTCCCTTTGACCTTGTGAAATTGTCTCCGGGAGCAACTAGTGATCTACACCGTGAGGCTAAGGGACTGTCACAGGGTCACAACGTGCCCTATATGTCCCTGTGCCCCAATGTAAGATGCTACCCTGAAGTGCAGTTAACAGTTAAGATCAAGGTCATGTTATCTGATCCTAGATCTGTGATTGGGCCAAATACTGCAGTCTTGACCCTGTCCTGTAATTGTTATAGTGAAACAGGGGAATGAGACAGTGGAACACCTGCTACTATACACTTGGTGCCTAACCTCAACCGTTTCTATTATACTGTAGTCCTGTAGAGCCCCCGCATCCTTCCTCATATCACTACTCTGACCATGTAGCATATATCCCAAGAGGTGGAAGTCGGTGTGAGTGTGATGGGGTGGATGGGGGGGTACATGGTGTGATGGGGGTACTTTGTGTGCACTTGTCAGCAGCTGTGGCATCACCAAATGTTCATCAATGGAGCACCTGTACCTACGGAGGGGTGACTCTTGGAGGGGACCGTCAGAAAGGCAGGTGTGTTGTCTGTCTGCTTTTAATGTGCTTTGAGATTCTTTTGAATAATAATGAATAGCGCTACACAAGTTAAATTCATTTTTTAAAATTATTACTAAAAGCTTTGCGTCTCTTCATTATAACATCATGGCTCTGACAGAAGCTGGAGAAGATGCCCGGGGATCGTAAGCGGCAGAACTCTTCAGCTGTGTGTCCCACCCTGGGCTATTTGGAGTCCTCCTGTGCTTTGTGGAGGAAAGTCAAACCACCAAAGACAAAAACAAAACCTGACCACCAGCAGTATGACGCAGAGGGCAAGCCAATTGGCTGCATGCATGTATGGGAGAGAGAGAGAGAGAGAGAGAGAGAGGACACCAGAAGGGAGTTACATACAAAAAGGAGAGGATGCCAGGGTGTAGGACAGAAGAACAGTGGATGCCAGATAGTGAGCGAGAGATGGATAGAGGGAGAGAAAGACAAAGAGAGAGAGGAAGAGAGGGATGAGTGGAACAGTAAGTTGCTGGGGATCAGAGGTTGATCTCCTCCCTGCAGGTCTTGGTGGCGCTCCGCTCTGAGGCTTGAGCTGATAGCATTCTGTTGCATCATGGGAGGACCTTGGCATGTCCTCTTAATCTAGCCCCTGACTAGATGAGTCCTTCCCTGTGGCACGCACAAACACACGCACACACACACAGGCATCAGGGTCCTTTGTGTGTGAGGAGCCATTGTTCCCAGGGCAAGGCGGCTTTGAGAGGATTCTAGAATGTTCCAAGGGCAGGACAGTTCAACAAACTATGCTGTACAACATGAAAACAATATAGGATAGCAATAAGGTCCATAAGGTGAGACATGTAGTAAGCACTGTAAGGAACATCATTTCTCTCCTTTGAAGACATCACACCTGGAAAGGCTTGATACACTTAGTGGATTGTGTCCCAACTGGAAAAGGGACTATATTCTGAGACTTTTGTAAGCAGTGGATAATTCCTTTACAGTCTCTCACACACACACACACACACACACACACACACACACACACACACACACACACACACACACACAGTGGTCAGTGCAGTGGAGTGAACCTCTCACCCTGTGTGTAACTAATGAGTCAGGTCTTGATATTAACCAGCAAAACCCATAATCAGTTCTTACTAAGGCACAGCCAGGAACTAGAGTCACTGAACCTGATACACTGGCAATTCTAAAAACTCCTTACTTGTGTGTGTGTGTGTGTGTGTGTGTGTGTGTGTGTGTGTGTGTGTGTGTGTGTGTTGGCTTCTATCAGGGTCAGGGTGATACTCAGCAGGACTGACAGCAGCTCTTTAGGAGTGTCATCACTCCTACTGATCAGAGAGAGGGACTGTATCCCCAGAAACACACACCCGGCAGATCCACCATGAACTGAGTACAAATGGCAGATGATAAACCACTGACTAAAACCACTTGTCCACTACAAAACACACACCCAGTTATATCCACACATACAGGACTAAGAAGCAGATCCCCACCACTGATAGATGATCCAGATGTGTGTTTATTAAGTTGTATTCCAGAGAAGACAGACTAATACATAAAACATGTGTAAGTGAGAATAGCTAGATACAGTAAGAAACATACAAAACCAACTATTGTAGGCATACATACATCTCTCACTGGTAGTGTTTGGCATCTCAGAGAATAGGTCATTGTAGGACATGGATAGTGACTAAGTGTACGGCTAACTGCTAGGTCCATGCCATGCCGTTAGTCAATCAATTAACCAGAGAGCCAGAACAAAATAGAGGAATCAATCAGGTTTGAATAGGGATTTTCAAATCATCAAGGTGTCCAAGTACTGGTCTATAGTCAGTTTTTCCTCTGAGTAGTTTATGGTTATATTGGGTTAGTGTAAGCTGATCCTAGATCTGTGGTTAGTTACAGGCAGTATGTGATGCGCAGGAGGCAGTATGTGATGCGCAGGAGTTACATTGGGGGTGACAGTGTTCTGCCATTTTAACAAGGCAGCATACAGTGGGACTTGTAATAGGCGGAGTCTGTCAGGTCATCCGATGGGAGCTCTACATTCATTGTAAAAAAAAATGTGTAGAGGCAGTGAGTGATTGAAAATAGTAGGTATTGGTCAGAGTAGAAGTGGACACCAATGAGGATTGGGTGTAAGACAGATGAATATAAATTACATTACAAGTTACCTTGACAACACACAGATGGGGAGTTTTAGGCTACATGACAATGGACATGACGAGATCAATGCATGAACATCAATTATTGAATCTATAATAGTTGTCTTTTCATTAAATATGATATATAATATATTATCAAATGCACAGAAGAACACTGATGTACAGTACAGTGGGTTTCTCTGGCTAAAAAAAAAACGCACCTTCGACTATACCATTCAGACAACCCTACAAAAACATTACTCAACCATAATCCAACCAATATTCACCCTTCATTCAACCATGGCAACTGTTATACAATGCATCTCCCGTGTACAATGCCAGTGTTTCCCCTATATTCATCTAGCAGTGGCCAATCGTTGTCAAAACTCCCAAAAATGTAGTTTTTTTTTTTTTATGCAAAAATTCAAATAACTTTCAGGATAAAATGTTTTCAGTGTAAACGGAAATGACTAAAACCAGATATAAAAGTAGGTAGAAAAGCTAAGAGCTATATATTTTAAAATAAGATCATCTTTGAGAACTAACAATCACCAAAACAAAAACTAGACAGTCCGGGAGAGTCTAAAAGTCAAAAAATGGCATGGGGCCCCCATAGATGTTATGTTTGAGTCACTCAAATGGCTTATGCCGTGTTCTTATGCTATGACAAAATGTGTAGAATTGCAGGAAACTAGCTTTAAAAGTAAAAAATGTTCTCACCGCCCCACAGCAAAATGTGTTGAATTATGTGTAGAATTGTAGTAAGTGTAGAATTGCAGGGAATTAGCTTTAAAACAGTAACATTTTCAGTTCGCCCCATGGCAAAGTGTAGAATTGCAGGATATTAAGGTTTAAAACAGCAACATTCTGGCTCTGCGGCCAAGAGGAGGGCATCTACAATTTTAGGTCGGAGAAAACAGTATGCAACCTATCAATACAGGGGAACGTACATGGACTGTGAAATGTCAGAAGACCGTTGGTTGTCTTGTTGAAATAATAAAACGTTTCATTGACTTTGTGAACCACCCTTCCATAAAAGCACTAGTTAGTTTATTGCACCACATGCATCATGTCTCAACAGTCTAAGCTGGTCAACATGAGGAAAAAGAGAACGTCAGTGAGAGTAACATGTACAAGGTAGGTGTGTAGACGATTTGACCAACTCCCCAACAAGAGTTCACTTGTTGACACTGGCCATGTCTGGGTGTACGTGTGTGTGTGTGTGTGTGTGTGTGTGTGTGTGTGTGTGTGTGCCCACCCTGTCAGCAGCTCGATCCGCCCAGAGCATTCATTTCTGACCTCCACCGTCCCACAATGCACTGGGCTTATTTGGGCCAGTCCACTCGGCCAAAGAAGGGATGTGATTTGATGTCCTCTGCTCCTGCCACCCCCGCCCCCAGCCTCTCTATGGGGTTGAACTGGAGAAGCTACACCCACAAAATATAAAAACAAACGCTATTAACACTCAAGCGGTGGAGAACAAACTATTTCGCTGATATCTCACATAGCAAACTAAGCAAAGTGAAAATCAGTGAAGAGAGCTTTCCTGATCTAAAACAGGTCATATAACGTGCACACATAATATACATCTGGGTGATTCCACGCCAGCATGAACAGAAAACATTTTTGGTATCTTAGATTGTTCTGGAAAAACTCACATAGAAACTTGTGTTTGACATGCTTTTTACATTTGTGTGTATATATATATATATATAAACCTGCAAAATCGGCAGTGTATCAGGAGAACAAGCATTTGATACACTGCCGATTTTGCAGGTTTTCCTACTTACAAAGCATGTAGAGGTCTGTCATTTTTATCATAGGTACACTTCAACTGTGAGAGACGGAATCTAAAACAAAAACCCAGAAAATCACATTGTATGATTTTTAAGTAATTAATTTGCATTTTATTGCATGACATAAGTATTTGATACATCAGAAAAGCAGAACTTAATATTTGGTACAGAAACCTTTGTTTGCAATTACAGAGATCATACATTTCCTGTAGTTCTTGACCAGGTTTGTACACACTGCAGCAGGGATTTTGGCCCACTCCTCCATACGGTCCTTCAGGTTTTGGGGCTGTCGCTGGGCAATACGGACTTTCAGCTCCCTCCAAAGATGTTCTATTGGGTTCAGGTCTGGAGACTGGCTAGGCCACTCCAGGACCTTGAGATGCTTCTTACGGAGCCACTCCTTAGTTGCCCTGGCTGTGTGTTCCGGGTCGTTGTCATGCTGGAAGACCCAGCCACGACCCATCTTCAATGCTCTTACTGAGGGAAGGAGGTTGTTGGCCAAGATCTCGCGATACATGGCACCATCCATCCTCCCCTCAATACGGTGCAGTCGTCCTGTCCCCTTTGCAGAAAAGCATCCCCAAAGAATGATGTTTCCACCTCCATGCTTCATGGTTTGGATGGTGTTCTTGGGGTTGTACTCATCCTTCTTCTTCCTCCAAACACGGCGAGTGGAGTTTAGACCAAAAAGCTCTATTTTTGTCTCATCAGACCACATGACCTTCTCCCATTCCTCCTCTGGATCATCCAGATGGTCATTGGCAAACTTCAGACGGGCCTGGACATGCGCTGGCTTGAGCAGGGGGACCTTGCGTGCGCTGTAGGATTTTAATCCATGACGGCGTAGTGTGTTACTAATGGGTTTCTTTGAGACTGTGGTCCCAGCTCTCTTCAGGTCATTGACCAGGTCCTTCCGTGTAGTTCTGGGCTGATCCCTCACCTTCTTCATGATCATTGATGCCCCACGAGGTGAGATCTTGCATGGAGCCCCAGACCGAGGGTGATTGACCGTCATCTTGAACTTCTTCCATTTTCTAATAATTGCGCCAACAGTTGTTGCCTTCTCACCAAGCTGCTTGCCTATTGTCCTGTAGCCCATCCCAGCCTTGTGCAGGTCTACAATTTTATCCCTGATGTCCTTACACAGCTCTCTGGTCTTGGCCATTGTGGAGAGGTTGGAGTTTGTTTGATTGAGTGTGTGGACAGGTGTCTTTTATACAGGTAACGAGTTCAAACAGGTGCAGTTAATACAGGTAATGAGTGGAGAACAGGAGGGCTTCTTAAAGAAAAACTAACAGGTCTGTGAGAGCCGGAATTTTTACTGGTTGGTAGGTGATCAAATACTTA
The DNA here is from genome assembly GCF_045679555.1 of Salvelinus alpinus. NCBI lineage: Eukaryota > Metazoa > Chordata > Actinopteri > Salmoniformes > Salmonidae > Salvelinus > Salvelinus alpinus. The sequence goes on along the minus strand of NC_092093.1, from coordinate 26,517,950 downwards.
TGTCATGCAATAAAATGCAAATTAATTACTTAAAAATCATACAATGTGATTTTCGTTTTAGATTCCGTCTCTCACAGTTGAAGTGTACCTATGATAAAAATGACAGACCTCTACATGCTTTGTAAGTAGGAAAACCTGCAAAATCGGCAGTGTATCAAATACTTGTTCTCCCCACTGTATATATATATTTTTTATAATGATGAAAGTGGCCATGTTAGGCCCTTTTCAGACCTATACATACCTCCTGTAAGACCCTATGATCCGTACATGATACAGACAACATCTTGCTGTCATTATACTCCAAGATGTATCATGTACGGTTCACGGATCATAAGGTCTTAGAGGGCATATATAGGTCCGAAAAGGGCCTAAAATGGCCACTGTCATAATGATATTCAAAAAAAATTAACGCATGAAAAGCATTTCATAAAAGCATTTTGTAAAAAGCATTTCAGACATCCTTCCTCCCAATGAAGTTTCTATGTGAGAATTGCCAGAACAATACGAGATACTAAAAATATTTTCCGCTCACACTGGTGTGAAATCGCACATCTGCCATGTATTCATTAGCTCACTCATTATAGCATCTATGCATTCATTAGATAATGTATTTGTGACATAAGACAGTTTAAAAATGTGTGTAATGGCTGTTCTCCATGCCTATCATCACACCATAGGACATTCCATAGTAATCCATTATTAAACCCGGGCATGAGCCAATCAAAATGTCAGTCTGACTGTCATTAGATGGTGTCTTCTCACTTACGGGGTACCAATTGTGACTTTTTATCATAACGCATCACACACGCTGTATTAGATAGATAGACAGGAGCAGTATGAATGCTACCCAGTTTATATTAAACATTGGAATGAGGAATTAGCAAGGGAACTCTAGCCTTGTGCGAGCTACGTTAAATATAGGATGTATTTATACACAGTGCCTGTGTTTACTTTAGTACATGAAGTACTCATCAGTACAGAGGAGAATAGAAGAGATGAGTAGTCAACAGAAGGAGGAGCAGCCACAATGTGTATTATAGAACAGAAGAGTACTGACCTCCACCAGTAGCGACATGGCCTCCTCAGATACAAACTCAGGGACGTTGAGGGCCGTGTGGCGACTGATACCAGCTGGGTGGCACTGCAGCAGAGACTGGGGAGGAAGAGAAACGCACATTATGCACATCAAAAACATGCTCACACAATTACACGTATTTATTTGACACCCGGTCGGATCATATTATTCTAGCTCGGTGTCATTCAGACGGTGAAATGTTATCCAGCCTGGATCAACCTCCATGGTCTCAGATACACATCAGACAAACCCCAGTTTATTTATCTGTTTCCGTCACTACAAAAGCTGTTCAAGTTTCGGCTACTCTCTGTGTGAAGCTGCCACAGAGGCAGACAGAGACAGACCCCCAGCCTGCGGAGGCCACTACAGGAGAAAAGCTGACTGGATAAACAGAAGACAAGAGAGAGGGAGAAAACACCTGAAATAATACTGATCATAGCAGAGATAATATCAGTGTGATTTCACTGGGCTGTTGCTCTTCCTTGTGACCTAATGGAAAAGGTTGTTTTTCACATGGGGAGAGGTTAGTGGAAGAGATGGAAGGGGGAACTCAGACAGACAGTTATTCTGTTGAAGTCACTATAAACATGCGTTACAAAGGGAAGAGCTCTATGCAAACAGAGTCAGGCAGGTGGTAATGTAATTGGGTGTGTGTGCACCTACACCACAGGTAGTCATAATTACTGTGTTACAACAAGCCCTTGAGATTTTACTTAAAAACCCAACGCAGCCCTATTGTGGAAAAACATAAGCCAAGTAAATACACTGAACAAAAATATAACCACAACAAGTGTTGGTCCCATGTTTTATGAGCTGAAATAAAAGACCAGAAATTTTCCATTAGCACAAAAAGCTTATTTCTCAAATGTTGTGCACAAATTTGTTAACATCACTGTTAGTGAGCATAATCCATCCACCTGACAGGTGTGGCATATCAATAAACTGTTTAAACAGCATGATCATTACACAGGTGCACCTTGTGCTGGGGGAAACATAAGGCAACTCTAAAATGTGCAATTTTGTCACACAACACAATGCCACAGATGTCTGAAGTTGAGGGAGCGTGCAATTGGTATGATGACTGCAGGAATGTCCACCAGAGCTGTTGACAGATTATTTAGTAAGATAATTTGGCAGTACGTCCAACCAGCCTCACAACCGCAGACCCATCCGTGTATGGCGTCATGTGGGCGAGCGGTTTGCTGATGTGAACATAGTGCCCCATGAGGGCGGTGGGGTTATGATATGGGCAGGCATAAGCTACGGACAATTAACACAATTGCATTTTATTGATGGCAGTTTGAATACACAGAGATACCGTGACGAGATCCTGAGGCCCATTGTCGTGCCATTCATCCAGCGCCATCACCTCATGTTCCAGCATGATAATGCACAGCCCCATGTCACAAGGATCTGTAAACAATTCCTGGAAACTGAAAAATGTCCCAGTTCTTCCATGGCCTGCATATTCAGACATGCCACCCATTGAGCATGTTTGGGGTGCTCTGGATCGACATGTACTACAGCGTGTTCCAGTTCCCGCCTATATCCAGCAACTTCGCACAGCCATTGAAGAGGAGTGAGACAACGTTCCACAGGCCACAATAAAAAAAAACTATGTGAAGGAGATGCGTGGCGCAACATTAGGCAAATGGCTGACTGGTTTTCTGATCTAAGCCCCTACCTTAATATATTGTTTTAAGGTATATGTTACCAACAGATGTATATCTGTACTCCCAGTCATGGGAAATAGATTAGGGCCTAATTAATTTATTTCAATGGACTGATTTCCTTATATGAACTGTAACTCCGTTAAATGTTTGAAATGGTTGAATGTTGTTTATATATTTTTTCAGCATAAAATATTTGTATGTGTGCTTCCCCTTATACAGTCATTTGTGTGTGTGTGTGTGTGTGTGTGTGTGCGTGCGTATGTGAGATTAGCATGGAAAAACCCTGTTAGTTCATCAGTTAGATCGGTTGCTCTTTCCAACACATGCTGCAGGAGATATGGCTCAGATCCCAGCAACAGTCAAGATCGCCCTGGGCAAAATCTTATCCTGCAAGGATCAAGAGCTCCTCTGTGTGTGTGTGTGTGTGTGTGTGTGTGTGTGTGTGTAATATACCTCAACTAAAATCCTCAAAAGAGAAATCTGTGGGTTTGTTGAAGTTCTGCCAGTAAGTGTATTCACAATGTTAAAACAAACTTCCAACCTGGCTGTTCGTTTCATCTGTTTCAGCTAGTGATGGGAACTAAAGATCGTTCAGATGAAACTACGCCACTGGCAGTCAGTTAGGATTTATTCAAATTTAAGGACAATTAAAAGTTTGAGGAGTGTTCTGGACCTGTCACGAGTGTGTGTCTGTGTTCTAGAAGACAGTGATATCACCCTCCTCACCAGTACTCGTCTACCCCTGACCCAGGAACAGCCACAGCAGTACATCACCAAGAGATCTGCCCTGTTCTCCCACCTCTATACTGATCTAAGGTCAGTCAGCTCAGCCCAAGGAGTCCTGAGAGCTGGCTCTCTCTTCCATCCCAGCCCTGATCCAGGGACAGAGAGCCAGGAGAGGGCCCAGGGAGAGGTGACCCCCTGCCCCAGCAGATGGAGCCCAGGCTGGGGGAGAAAGTCACACCGCTGCCCCTGGCACCAGCCGAGAACCAGGGGGAGAGACGGGAGCCAAGACGCAACTACACACAGACACCTCCAAACACACACACACACACACACAAACAACAGACACACACAGGCATATATGTATGTATGTATGTATACATACATACACACACACATCCACCCTGGCACAGCTAGCCAGCCAGGGAGAGAAGGGAAGATCCAAGACGCACCTACACACAGACACCACAAAACACCTTCCACACACACACCTGACAGAGATAGAGTCACATGTCCACCCTGGCACAGCGAGAGCGATAGCCAGCGAGAGCCAACATATACCACCACACAGATGTCTTCACTGCCCCCGCACACACACAGGCATCCATCTAACACACACACACACACACACAGCCACACTGATGCCATTTGTCCTCTTACCTTGCCTATGAGCAGCTCAAACAAGATGGCTCCCAAACTCCACCAATCACACGCTGCCGTCTCCTCGCTTATACCGCCCACCTCTACAACAAAGGAGAGAGAAGTGATAATAGGACATGTAGCTGACAAAACATCAGTTCTGACTTGTGATTAGCGCGATTCCTTTAAATTCACTATCCCAAAATTAAAATAGCACATAATAACACTATGAAATGACAACGACTTAATATTTTATTTAATTAACATATTACACACACAAACCAGTGAGGAGCCAAATGTGTGTGTGTGTCTCGTAAAGGGGTGATTTGCATAATAAAAAAGCAGTCAAATTGAGGAAACCGTCTGTGCTGCAACTTCACACCATCTGCATGACCTGACCTCACACACAAAAACATTTGAAAAGCGCACACACACCCCTCAGAAACCCACAGTAACACACACACACAAACACGGTACCAACCAGACACTCCTTCAGAAATGCACACACTTCTCCAGTCCAGAGACACAATACATGATAATACACTTCCACTTAAAGCCTTCGTCAACATTTCCCTCCTGCCCTCCATTTCATCCTCATGTTAGTTCCAGCTGCCTTGTATTAAACATCACTGGTCTGTCATCCTGTCTGTTAGTTCCAGCTGCCTTGTATTAAACATGACTGGTCTGTCATCCTGTCTGATAGTTCCAGCTGCCTTGTATTAAACATCACTGGTCTTTCGTCCTGTCTGTTAGTTCCAGCTGCCTTGTATTAAACATCACTGGTCTTTCGTCCTGTCTGTTAGTTCCAGCTGCCTTGTATTAAACATCACTGGTCTGTCATCCTGTCTGTTAGTTCCAGCTGCCTTGTATTAAACATCACTGGTCTTTCGTCCTGTCTGTTAGTTCCAGCTGCCTTGTATTAAACATCACTGGTCTTTCGTCCTGTCTGTTAGTTCCAGCTGCCTTGTATTAAACATCACTGGTCTGTCATCCTGTCTGTTAGTTCCAGCTGCCTTGTATTAAACATCACTGCTCTGTCGTCCTGTCTGTTAGTTCCAGCTGCCTTGTATTAAACATCACTGGTCTTTTGTCCTGTCTGTTAGTTCCAGCTGCCTTGTATTAAACGTCACTAGTCTGTCATCCTGTCTGTTAGTTCCAGCTGCCTTGTATTAAACATCACTGCTCTGTCATCCTGTCTGATAGTTCCAGCTGCCTTGTATTAAACATCACTAGTCTGTCATCCTGTCTGTTAGTTCCAGCTGCCTTGTATTAAACATCACTGCTCTGTCGTCCTGTCTTCTATTGTTTTCAATTCAATGCTATTTTCCAGGCAGGTCTTCTGGAACTGCAAAAGCAAAACCAAATCCACAAACATTAAATTCCCACCTCTATACCGTATCTCTTGTTCCGTTAGTCTTTCTGTTCTACCACTGAAGACAAACCTCCATGTTCCCCCTACACTGTAAGACCCTGTCAAGGTGAACGTGGTGTCGGCCGTGCGTCCTTCCTCTAACCCCACCTCCCTCTCTCCCCCCCTCTCCCTCTTGTTCCATCTCTTCCTCCCTGGGCTCTCCAGGCCCCTGGCTCTCTCTCCCACAGAGGAGGTTAGGGGAGCAGGGACACACAGCCGGAGTGACAGGCAGGTCGGCTGGGGGGGCCACTGGTGCATGTGCCATTTGTGTGTGGTGTATGTGTGTGTCAGTGCTCTTGTCTGTGTGTTTGTATGTGGGTGTGTGTTTGTCCGTGCGTGTGTGTGTGTTTGTGCGTGCGTTCCACTGGGCACCAGATGGCCCCTTGTGTCTCTCTCCGCTCCTCTCTCCAGAGGGGGGCCTGGTAACCCTGGGGCCGGGGCCCAGGAGTCAGAGCGCGTGTGCCCAGCGACCAGGCTCCTCAGCTGGGGAGGAGGAGAGACAAAGCTCCCACTCCTCCAGGATGATCCAGGGGGTTCTCTTTCAGCCAAGGTTAGAGAGCCCCAGTTGGGGCTATGATACTCCTCGCTCTGGCCGCCCTTAAAGGAACATCCAGCCAGCGCTCGCTCACACGCTCTCGCTCACACGCTCTCGCACACAACTGAGCAACCAGTCTTCAGGGCTCCCCATGACCACCGTTTTGACAGCCAAGGAGAAGAGATCGTCATTGAACAGACTAGTGATACCTGCGTGGGTATGAGCTTGGGGGGAGGATACTGGACACACACGTCTCACAGCAAGGTCAATTGTCATCACAATGGATTAATGTCTGAGGAGCTGCAGGGAGAAGACAGCGGAGCTGGCTACACTTACCGCTCTGTCAGAGCAAGGCAGGAAGAGAGAGAGAGGGAAAGAGTGGGTCACTAACAAAACCCACTCGTACAGTATGCCTCCGTTTTATATGACTATAATACACACGTGAGTTCATTAAAAATGGCTCCTTTCCACCTTGTCTTTCTTATTTCATCTAAAGGGATGGGAGCCTCTGCTGATCTTTACAAAAAGAGTGAAGTCAAGGGAAGGCCAAGCCAGCTAAGAGACAGTGAGTGGAGCCACACAGTGTTCTCAGCCCAGGTGTGATGTCTAACGGCAGAATCGGAACACAACTTCCCTTTTCTCTACAGCAAAGGAGTTCCCTCTTCCTCGGTCAGTTGTTTAAGAAAAGCACTCTCTCCTCTCATCTCTTAGGGCCAGGAGGAACATTCTCTCTTCTCCTCTCTCTTCTCCACTTCCCCAAAACCAACCGACTGCCATTGTTCGAAGGGGAAGTGATGTAGGAGGAAGTGAAGAGAGGAGGGCCGGAGAGTCTGGAGCTTCTCACGCTTCAGGTAGAAGCAGTTAACGTTAACCACAGATGTACTTACTGTGGTGTTGAATACAATAGGGAGAAGGGGAATCTAAGGCCTATCTTTAAGTGAATCATACAATAAGTGACAATGCACATATTATTATCAAAACCATTGTCACTAAATAACATGCTGTTAGTTTGATGGGGAGGAGGGATATAAAAGAAAAATAATATTTTTGGGGGGGATTTTTTAAATAAACAGAAAAGCACTCTGGTGTTTACAGAATCAGTTCTAATCTCAGTTAAAGAGATAATAAACAACTAATAGATCAAAATAAAATAAATACTTTCCCAGTCCCCTCCTATGTTTTTGGGTGTGAGTGTGTTGAAAACATGTTGTCTCTCTCTCTCCCTCTTGACACAAACACACACAGCGCCCTGTCACAGCAGGCACCCTGCAAGCTCTCTGGCAAACAATCATAAATCTGTCATCAGGAATGAACCATAGCTGGGACTGACCCTGTCTGGGTAAACAGCAATACATAAGGGGGTGGAGTAAGTACATCTGTGGGAGGGGGATTACAGAATGACATTGAGGTAGATAGAATGAAAGACAGAATGGAAAAAGAGCGTGAGATTGAAAGAGAGTGAAAAGTACGAGTTAAAGTGAGACTTAGAGAGAGAGAAAATGAGTGAGAGTGAAGGCTATAAAGCAGAGATAGGTAAGTCAGACAGACACTCACAGACAGAGCATGAATCCCCCTGCTGGATCCTCATGGCTAATACAACTACCACATGCTGCCCAATGAACAGTGCTCAACCAGATGCGGAAGTAACCACCGACACATAAATGAGATGCACTTTGAGATCTGAGATACACCTATAATGGACCTACAAGTCCATCTACGCAGAAGCTAATCGGTAGTCACCACACCCTTTTAAAATAACCCAATATCTTTCACAAATGAAAGTAGTACAGCGAACAGCTGACCTACACACTCCCTAACCTCTGCCTGCTTATTCCTCCCTCATCTGTCCTTAGTGCCTCTCCTGCTGACCTCTGGGGCTTGATCATTTGACATACACTGAGCATACAAAACATTAAGAAAACCTTCTCTTTCCATGGCATAGACTGACCAGGTGAAAGCTATGATCCCTTATTGATGTCAGCTGTTAAATCGACTTCACCCAGTGTAGATGAAGGAGAGAAGATAGACTGAAGAAGGATTTTGAAGCCTTGAGACAATTGACACATGGATTGTGTATGTGTGCCATTCAGAGCGGGAATGGGCAAGACAAAAACGGGGTATGGTAGTAGGTGCCAGGCGCACCGGTTAGTGTCAAGAACTGCAACGCTGCTGGGTTTTTCACACTCAACAGTTTCCTGTGTGTATCAAGAATGGTCCACCACCCAAAAGACATCCAGCCAACTTGACACAACTGTGGGAAGCATTGAAGTCAACATGGGCCAGCGTCCCTGTGAAAGGCTTGACACCTAGTAGGGTCCATGCCCTGACGAATTGAGGCTGTTCTGAGGGCAAGGGGGGGGGGGTGTGCAACTCAATATTTGAAAGGTGTTCTTAATGTTTGGTATACTCTGTGTATGTCCCTCGGTGTCGATCTCCATTATAATGCCTTAACACACGGACGGTGTTCTGCTGCTCTGGACTGCCTGCCCGTCTGCCTGCCTGTCTGCCTGCCTGCCTGGGGCTTCTGGAATATAACATGAGTGGAAAGAGATGGAGCTTTGCTTTCATACATATTGCACTCTGCCATACATTTGGTTTGGACAAGAAGGATTGGGAGGAGGGGGTGGGAGAGAGAACTTAAAAGTATATAAAAGTATATACATCTGTCATTTTTGCTTTAATCCAAAGCGACACACACAGTATGTTAACTATATTTGTTGCACGTCGTCTGGTGTTCCAGTACAGCGTCATGCGCCATCAGTGTTGCACGTACGCACGCACACACATACAAGGTGCGGTAGAGTCTTGTGTGTAACAGCAGTGTGTTTAGTCAGCCTTTAAACAGCATGCCAGGGCTTCCACAGGCATGCTCAGGCCACAGGAGAGGTCAGTCACACCACACCAACACAGGCTGGCGCCATACTACCCTCTACAGGACACCCCAGGAACTACATTCAGTTCCTAAATCTATACATTTTTTTCAGTCCATTTTAAGCCTTTTAAAATATGTCAAAACTATAGATGACAGTAATCGCGTGTCATTAATACTCACAGAAAAGGTTGGTCTTCCGTGCATCTGTGACTAGATTTAATTCTCTGGGAAACGTGTTGGTTTAAAACTTGTTCATGTTATGAGGCGGCAGGTAACCTAGTGGTTAGAGCGTTGGGCCAGTAACCGAAAGGCTGCTGGATCGAATCCCTGAGCTAGGTAAAAATCTGTCGTTCTGCTCCTGAACAAGGCAGTTAACCCACTGTTCCCTGGTAGGCCGTCATTTTAAATAAGAATTTGTTCTTAACTGACTTGCCTAAAGGTAAAAAAAGAAAAGACATCACTGAATGAGAACTCTCAAGGCATGCACACCAAAACGACGTGTGTTATCTGTAGATCTACACGTATGAATGAATTGGCTCTACTGCCATTTAAACCCACTTTCCCGAGGCCCCACATACATAGTGAACTGTTTACGTGGCCTTGCTCCTGTATGAATGAGGCCTTTGTGGGAGATGGGAGGGAGAGTGGCCTACTTCTGCATAACATGAACCTCTACACAGCCTCACTACTAAACTACTGAGGCCTTCTGCTCTGGAAACACAAGCACACATTCTTTAACAATTGAGTACCACAGTCATAAAACCCGGAAATGGTTCCAATCGTTTTTTGCCTCTGGGATTTCAGAACTACTTCATATAATGTTTGTAGGCTTACCCAGGCGTGACGTTTTGAGAAGCGCGGAAATCTCTCTCGGATAAGGTCACTTCAATCAATAATTAGCATAGCACATTTTTGTGAGTAAATTCAGCCCAATATATTGATGAAAGTCACCTTGTCCGAGAGAATTACACGGCTATCAAAATGTCACGGCAAGCCTACACCAAACACACAAATGTATTTTTTCGTAAAATTCACAATGTGAAAAATGAACGGCGGAAAAACCATTGGAACCATTTCTGTGGTTTTATGACGCGTCCACTGAGGCGGACTATTAGGAAACACAACATGAATGCAGTCAGGTCAAATGGAGGAAACTGCTTTGAAAACTTGGCTAATGTGTTGCCTTGATCTGATCTCTCTGTGTGTCTCTCTCACCTGGTGCACTGTACATGTTAGCGATGGCCTCCCTGTCGTAGGAGTCCTCCACGTCACTCCAGCTGCAGAAATACGTCAGCTCAACATGGCCTAGGAACGAAGGAGCGAGAGAAAGAAAAATGAGTCATGTCAACAAACCCAAAAAAGAACCCTTTCCAACTTATGTCAACACGTACACACACACATCTCCAACTTCCAAAAACAGTGTTTGTGTCACCCTGACTCCCTCGCTCTCTCTGCACACAACAGTCCACTCAGCTGACCTCTAGAACACTTACACCCCTCTTTACCTCCTCTCTCTCTCTCTCGAACAGAGCTATTCCAGCAGCACACGGCCCCAGTGATTACTCCTGTTTAGCTGCTAACGGCTACCAGTATCATTAGGACTAATGTTGCCATTAGCTAGCCGGTGGCATCAGCCGGAGTTAACCAGACTGATGCACTACACTACTCCTAGGCTGTTGATAGCACTTCAGAACAATAATTACACACAGAGGGGAACACAGGGAGACCAAAACAGCCACTCAGATAATTAGACAAGTGTCCATAACAAGGTACAGAGAAATGATGGGACTAGAAAGGGAAGGAGAGATTCAAGCTTCGGTCGGTGTAAAACAAAGATAATGCTTTGGAGGGAGTTTCCAAACCACTGGTATCAGACAGATAGGCGTATGAGTGGCGTGTCCTATCTATATGAATATATCTGGCAGAACTTTAGTAGTTTAAGCTTTGAAGGAAAAGTGAAAGATAATGAAAATTCCCCACCAGTGTGAAATACTTAGTACTTTGCTTCATAACTTCTCTTCTAGTCGACAGAGGAACTTAGATTGAGGCCTGCATATTTCTCCTAACGCATATAACTGGGTCTACACAACACGTATGATGGGCGTTCACTTTTGATGGATAAACGCTATATACAAACACCCATCACAAAGCCCTGTTGCTTCAGTAGAGCTGTGTGACCTCTGACCTTTGCTGTTGATGAGGATGTTGTTGGGGTTGAGGTCCTTACAGACGATGCCCTCCTGATGGAGTGAGTCCAAGGCAGAGACCATGTCTACCGCCCAGCACCTCACAAACTCCTCTGGAATCCTGGCCTGGGACGCTACAGCAGACAACTGGTCAAGCTCTGCAAACAGCCGAGACACATCCTTATCTGACTCTACCATGTCCTCCACACCAAACACACCAGCCTTACAGGCCTGGAACTGGGACTCAACGCCTAGTGCACTCTCTGCCCCAGAGCTGGCCCCTGTCCCATCCTGACCACGGTTGGAGCCAGCTATCGTCCCGTCTGGGTTAAGAACCAAACTGTCAGGGTGTACCTGTGGGTTCAAAATGGCTTCTAATCTTTCAGGAAGTGAGCTAAGTGAGTCAGCGAATGGAATGTCTGTGTTGGAGGAAGAGAGCGGGGCTATAGACACAGCGCTGGCAGGGAGGAAGTCCTTATTCGGGAGTACAGGAGCTCCGGAAGCCATTTTGGCATCTTGTCCGAAGGCCAGGCCACAGTCGTCCCCCAGGGAGGCGCAGGGAGAGGAAGAGGTGGTGTGTTTGTCCCTCGAGGGGAGGGCCCGCACCACAGCCAGCTCCTCCCCCTCCTCAAGTTCATGGTGGAGCTGCAGCACGTCCGGCTGGGTCAACTTAGGGGAGGTTTTGGCCTCCTGGGCCAGACACACCCCCGAGGACACCAGCTCCTCCTGTAGGGCCTCCACTTCCCCAGTTACCCCCACCAACCCCTCCCCACCCATGACCCCAGGCAGGTTGACCAGGAGGTCAGGGGGTCGACCCTCGTCCTCCACCACTGCCTCTTTAAAGGAGATGACTGGTACCGACTCATTAGAGCCCTGGTCACTACCATCCAGACCCCACCGGTCAGACCCACCTCCATGACCTTTCACCTCCTCCACAAAGTCCGACAGGTCTGTGACTTCAGAGCCCAGGTCAGAGGTGGACAGGAAGGGGAGTGGCTTGGAAGGGTCTGGTTTGGGCCTCAGCTCGGCCGAGTCAGGACACCACGTCACCTCGCTAGCACTGTCCTTACTATCGATACGGAAGAACTCCATGGGGGTGCGTTTGGACTGGTCCAACGAGAGGGGAACGGCGGGGGAGAGCAAGGGGCTGAACACCTCGCCGTGGTCCTGCCCGATTTCCTGGCAACGCCCGTTGTTGTGATCCCCGGCCGTCTGAGTAAAGAAACGCAGCTCCTGGGCGCTGATTGGAGAGCAGAGGCTGTCGTTGCTAAGCAGTGAGCGAGTCCTGGAGGAAGTGGTCGTCGTGGTGACGGTGACATCCAGCGACGATGCTTCCTGTCCTCTCGACACACACCCCTCTCCCTCCTTCTCTTCCCCCTCTCCTAGAGCTTCTGGTTCTACCTTTTCTTGCTCGTACTCATTACAGAGATTCAGATAACTGTCGGTGCACTCCTCTAACTCAGAGGTCGCTCCAGAGTCCGGCTGGGGCCTAAGGCGGTCAGCCAGTCCAGGAGGCAGAGCACTCTTCTGGGGGAGGACAAGAGAAGATTCCTCTTGCCTCTGGAGCACACATTCAGAACCAGATCCAGCTCCAGGCCCAGACCCAGAGCTGCCAGAGTCCAAGCCCAGCTTGGGAGCAGCATGTTGGGCAGAGTAGACTGCCGTAGTGTGGCTTTTCTGAATGAAGGGAATGTCGAAGCTGTCCTCCGGGCTGGAGTTACGCAGGAACTTCCCAATGTGAGACCACAGCTTCCCACCTGGACAGAGGAGAGGGAGAAAGAGAGAAGAGACAAAGAGATGGGGAGAATTGAAACTTGTTTAATGATCAAAGTAAGAACGTTTTGGTTGGCAAGGTGGGTTGCTCAAAAGGTAAATAGAAGGAAAAAACAACATTATGGTGAAAACAGTTTAATTGTTTTGGGGACTCAATTACCTCAAGGGTCATGATAACATTTAGAAACTGTCCTTGGCAGGCAGAGACGGGCACACTCCTCCCCAAACACACACACACTCACACACTCTAATCCAGCTGTGGTGTGAGTGATTGTAGGACAGCATCTGTTGTGTATGATGAGACTGAATAGGGTGTGTGCTGCTGGCGGTGATAATGATAGTAGGGCAGCACGATCACTTAGGAGGAAAAACAACCACATGTTGGACTGGAGAATGTCACTCAGGTCACTGCCTCCCTCTGTCTGCTCTCAACTACTTTGCTGGCTGTTTGTCTGCTCTTCCCATGTGGGACAGATTCACTATACTGTAACGCACTAGTTTCAGCTGTGCTTTTCTTAGACTTGGATTGTATCTACCATTTGAAGCATCATATCATTTTATCTAGTTTTCCAAATCAAATATTGCGCCAGCCAATCAAATATTTGAATGCCATATGAAAAACGCATTCATTTTCTAAATGATGGTAAACAAAAATCAATAGGTGCATAACATTTTTTTTATTTTTTATAAATGTCTCTTTTCGCAAGTAATACAAGTGTGAGGATAGCAGTTACTCTAACTGCTATCAGAGTCTGTCTCTTTCACACACACACGTTGGTGAGTGGAAAATAAGGAGGCCCAGGTGTTAGCATAGCTAATGAAGCGCAGCACCACCTGGTATTCAGAATAATGACCTGTGACATACACCCAACTCTATCAAACATCTGTCTACAACAAGGGTAGGCAGGCAGGCAGGGAGTGAGTGAAGGGAGGGAGATAAAGGAGAGAAGAGATATGAAAGATAGAGTGAGGGAGACAAAAGAAGTGTGCATCATACCCTCAGCGTAATGTAGCAGAAGAAACACAGTGTCCTCTGAGACAATGAACTTCCTCAGCCGCACCATGTGGGGTACAGAGTGAGGCATGATGGTCCGCTTGGGTCTCCCACAGTCACTGCTCTTCCTCAAGCCCTGAGGGAGGGAGGCCAAGAGGAGGGATGAAGGAGAAACATTGCATTGAGGTTGTGCAAACATTGCCCTGCCAACCCGACTCCCTGTGTCTGTATTCATTAAGACGTATACAGTACATCTGAGTTATTCTAGGCTTCAGTGCAGAAATGAGTGAGAGTGTGTGCGTGTGTGTGTGTTTGTCGTCTGTGCCTGTGGCGTGCTGTTGGATGGCATCTGGCACACGTCTCGCCCCAGAGCAGGAGAGCTGACAGGGACACGGCCATTAGAATCAATTACACAGGTCACACTCAGGGCACATGGTGACTCTCACATACACACCGTTACACTCAGGGCACATGGTGACTCTCACATACACACCGTTACACTCAGGGCACATGGTGACTCTCACATACACACCGTTACACTCAGGGCACATGGTGACTCTCACATACACACCGTTACACTCAGGGCACATGGTGACTCTCACATACACACCGTTACACTCAGGGCACATGGTGACTCTCACATACACACCGTTACACTCAGGGCACATGGTGACTCTCACATACACACCGTTACACTCAGGGCACATGGTGACTCTCACATACACACCGTTACACTCAGGGCACATGGTGACTCTCACATACACACCGTTACACTCAGGGCACATGGTGGCTTTCACACACACACTAGTAGGACTACTAATTCACCACATAGACTTACTTTCAAAATAAAGGTCTCCTGGGTTCTCTTGTCCATAACCAGAAGAACCTGAGGGGAAAGACTAAATTAAAATCCAGACATAACATTGCAGTATCCCTCCATCTCTTCCCTGCCTCCCTCCCTCTTAAATCATGTCCGTTTCACCTCCCTGCACCCCCCCCCTTCCTCTCTCTTTCCTGACATCTTCATTTCTTTTCTCCTTCACTTCTCCTCCTCTCTCTGACATCTCCATTTCTCTCCTGCTCCCTCTCTCAGGGGAGAGCTGGAGCATATGTGGCGGGGTGTGTGTGTGTGTGTTTTATTCTCTGTGACCCTGGCTGGGCCCAAACAGGTGCAGGCTAAATGGATATGAATGGAGTTGTGAGTAAACAGAGTGAAAGTGCTAGCCAGGACGCTAATATAATTAACACACCAACATCAGGGACGGGGGAGAGGAGAGGAGGCGCAGGGGTGAGGAGCTCTCTCCATCTGTCCCCCTGTCCCCAATTAAAAGTGAGAGAAGGAGGGAGGAGAAGGAGAAGAGCTGTGTATGTCATTGTCCATTAGGTGAAAAAAACTGTTTTTGTTGTCTTTCGTTGGCCGCCATTTTTATATGCACAGAATAAGGGAGCAAATACCCGCAGGTGCTTAGTTGTGTTGCTGAGTTGTGTGCAAACATAGTATGGTTTTAGTTGTGTGTAGGGCTACACTAACACATGTGTTACACTGTGTCCATTTGATATGTGTTTGGTTGTGTAAAGAGCTGTGGCTCTGGCCTGTGCTGAGCTCCATTGATTCTGTGTTGTGCGATGTCCGCTCTGCCTGCCAAGTCATTTCATGCTCCAGTGCTGGAGTCACTTTGCCAGCAGCTGTTTGAGAGGACCAGTAACCTAAACTGACCTTGTGGCACCCCGACACACACACACTGGCTTCCTTTCCTCGTCTCCTTTCCTTGATCCTAGCTGATTTTAAAAAGACATGGATAGGTGAAAACAGGTAACACAGTAGTCTTTCTACTTAGTTCCAGGAAAGGACATGAGGAAACCACTTCAAACTGATGATAACTGCCCACAGGATGCTTATCTATAGTCTAAAGTGGCTTCCTCTCCATCTGCACCAACCTAAAACAAACAGTCTATATGACTGCTCTTCAACCCATCCTTCCCCAGACTGACCTTATCGATGACCCCCAGCACCATGTAGGCCCTGAGCTCCTCGGCTGGACTCTGCTGACCCCCTCTGCATGTGGCGGTAGAGCATTGTGCCCCCATGGCCTGAGATAGATGGACAAGATTGATTTTATATAACCTTATATAAAGCCAGGCAAGTCATTGAGAAGAAATGTTGTCTTTTACAATAATGATTATAAGGGTGCATCAGTGAGCCAATGAGATTGTTTGTAGCCACTGACCACGGTCTGTGTTGACCCTTGACCCATGCTGTTTCTCAGATGCTGATTGGATATCTGCTCAGCACGCATCAGATACTCAGCCGTCCTTCTCTTCACAGCCTCCCGCCTCGTAGGGCTGGGCTCGCCTGGAGAGAGAGGGGGAGATGGAGGGAAGGAGAATTATGTAAGATACAAACACTAGCCAATAGAACCAGCCAATTCAGATTGCAAAGCCAATCAATCAAATTGTGACGGCAGGTAGCCTAGTGGTTAGAGCGGTGGACTAGTAACCGAAATGTTGCAAAATTGAATCACCGAGCTGATAAGGTAAAAATCTGTTGTTCTGCCCCTGAACAAGGCAGTTAACCCACAGTTCCTAGGCCGTCATTGAAAATAAGAATTTGTTCTTAACTGACTTGCCGTGTTAAATAAAAGTTAAAATCAAAATGTAAAAAATTTAATCACGTGCCGCATTTGCACCAATACACAATTTCCCCCTAATCGGGCAGAACTCTGAGGGAGTGCAAGTGCTTGTATGAATACGAGCAAGAGCGAAGACAAGAAAGAAAGGGAGCGAGAAAACGAGAGAGTGTGAGAGGTATTGTGTAGTGTAGCAGTGTGTGTCTGGACTAAGAGCTGTAATTGACGTTTTAAGGGGTGTTGAGTTAATAACAGTCATTAGTGACAAATGGCTGGCCATCGCTTCCTCTCAACAGATTAACACAGCACAACAAACAAACAAACATATTGTCTCCTCAACAAAGTACCTAGTGTTTCCCTCCAAGGTACCTTACCTTGCACCCCTTGCAGAAGCAAATCCACCCCGCTCCTGTAGTAGGAGAACGCTGATTGGTAGTCCTGCTCTGCTTCCTTCTGCACAGCCAATCGGATGTGTTCGCTAGCCCTGTCCAGGTAGTCTCTCTTGGTTTCCCTGGCGTTAGCGTTACCTCTCCTCAGACTGGAGGGGAACAGCGCTGTCCTGCTGGTTCGGCTGACCTCGGGGGCTGGGGAGCCGGGGGCTGGATTCGAGGTGTGCTGCTGATGGTGGTGCTGCTGGTAGTCATACAGGGGGGGCAGAGAGGGGCTGCTGTGGGTACTGGTGATGGTGCTGGAGCCTCCCAGTGGCTGGTTGGGCGAGCTACGGCCAGAGGCCATGCCATCGTCCAGCTCAGCCAAAGAGTCTATGTCTACGGCCAGGGAAGTCAGGTCACTGTCACTGGACGGACCTGGGGAGGGGACACATAGACATCAGTACAGACAACACACAAATACAGGAGGGTAGACACACACACAGACAATGTTTGTAGAAACACACACACACAATATTGTTTTTACCTCCATATTCAGACTGACTGGTAATGGTCAAATCATCTACTCCACCGAGATCCCTCTGAACTGGGGAGAGAAACACACAGACAATGAGTGATACGAGGGTAGGTGTCCTTTTCCCTCAAATATGAGGTTAAACTGGGATGAAACTGTAATGAATACTCCTCAGGTCCCGCCCTACCTTCAGAGCCGCAGTCTGATAGGCTGTCAGCCAGGAAGTCCAAGAAGGGTTCGGCCGGACCAATAAGCTCTGAGCCGTCGCTGACCTCCCCTCCCTGAAACACAACCAACAACCAATCAGAGAGGGAGCCCATTGGACAGTGAGCCTATGAGGAGTCAGGGACAGATGTTTATTAGCAACGTGATGCTAGGTGGACCAATACCTTGAAGGTTTGTGTGTGTGTGTTCATGCGTTTCAGTGCAGTGAAATGCCTTTTTTGGCTAGCTCTAACCCCAACAATGCAGTAATCAATAACAATGTAATACTAAAACTAACAAGGTATAACAAAAACACACCAGATATAAAAAATAAGAACACAAGAAAGTAAGCATACTATATACAGGGTCAGTTCCAGTACCATGTGCAGGGATACTGGATCGATAGAAGTAGATATAGGGGTAAGGTGCCCACGCATCAGGATAAACAGAGTAGCAGCAGCCTTTATGATGAGTGTGTGTGTGGTGTGTGTACCTTGAAGAAGTCCTGAATGTGCTGGCTGCTGTAGAGGGCTGGGATGTTAGCAGAGAACTGGAGCAGATCTTCTGAGCACTGCCTCCTCTCCTCAATCACCGTCTCATCAAAACGACCTACACACACACACTTATTACACTGGGTTTATTACACACACATCACGTCATGTAATATGTTATTACACACATCACGTCATGTAATTACACTGTTTATTACACACGTCATGTAATATGTTATTACACAGTGTTTATTTTACACACACACACACACACACACACACACACACACACACACACACACACACACACACACACACACACACACACACACACACACACACACACACACACACACACACACACACACACACACACACACACACACACACACCATGTCAGGTAATATGTTAATAGCGGCCCCTTACCAAACACTTTGGCCTTGGCGAAGGGTGGGAAGAGCTCTGATTGGCTGAAGAGATTCCTGTGTAGCTGCCAGAGGTCGTGATGAAGTTTCCGGAAATCACTGTACCTCTTCCACACCGTGATCTAGAGAGAGGGAGGGAGAGGGGGAAGAAGAGAGGGAGAAGAAGAGAGGGAGAGGGGGAAGAAGAGAGGGAGAGGGGGAAGGAGAGAGGGGAAGGAGAGAGAGAGAGAGAGAAAGGTCTTAGCAAGAAAAAAAGTAAGACTCAATATCACTACTCTAGGAACACACACACACACACACACAATGAAACCTCCACACACACACAATGAAATCTCCACACACACACACACAATGAAAGCTCCACACACACACACAATGAAAGCTCCACACACACACAATGAAACCTCCACACACACACACACAATGAAACCACACACACACACACAATGAAACCTCCACACACACACACACACACAATGAAACCTCCACACACACACACACACACAATGAAACCTCCACACACACACACACACACAATGAAACCTCCCCACGCACACACAATGAAACCTCCCCACGCACACACAATGAAACCTCCCCACGCACACACAATGAAACCTCCCCACGCACACACAATGAAACCTCCCCACGCACACACAATGAAACCTCCCCACGCACACACAATGAAACCTCCCCACGCACACACAATGAAACCTCCCCACGCACACACAATGAAACCTCCCCACACACACACAATGAAACCTCCCCACACACACACACAATGAAACCTCCCCAAACACACACAATGAAACCTCCCCAAACACACACAATGAAACCTCCCCACACACACACAATGAAACCTCCCCCCACACACACAATGAAACCTCCCCACACACACACAATGAAACCTCCCCCCACACACACAATGAAACCTCCCCACACACACACAATGAAACCTCCCCCCACACACACACACACAATGAAACCTCCCCCCCCACACACACACACAATGAAACCTCCCCCCACACACACACACACAATGAAACCTCCCCCCACACACACACACACAATGAAACCTCCCCCCACACACACACAATGAAACCTCCCCCCACACACACACACACAATGAAACCTCCCCCCACACACACACACACACAATGAAACCTCCACACACACACACAATGAAACCTCCACACACACACACAATGAAACCTCCACACACACACACACAATGAAACCTCCACACACACACACACAATGAAACCTCCACACACACACACAATGAAACCTCCACACACACACACACACACGATGAAACCTCCACACACACACACACACACGATGAAACCTCCACACACACACGATGAAACCTCCACACACACACGATGAAACCTCCACACACACACGATGAAACCTCCACACACACACACACACACAATGAAACCTCCACACACACACACACAATGAAACCTCCACACACACACACACACACACACACACAATGAAACCTCCACACACACACACACACACACACAATGAAACCTCCACACACACACACACAATGAAACCTCCACACACACACACAATGAAACCTCCACACACACACACAATGAAACCTCCACACACACACACAATGAAACCTCCACACACACACACAATGAAACCTCCACACACACACAATGAAACCTCCACACACACACACAATGAAACCTCCACACACACACAATGAAACCTCCACACACACACACAATGAAAGCTCCACACACACACACAATGAAACCTCCACACACACACACAATGAAACCTCCACACACACACACACTGAAACCTCCACACACACACACTGAAACCTCCACACACACACACAATGAAACCTCCACACACACACACAATGAAACCTCCACACACACACACACAATGAAAACTCCACACACACACACAATGAAACCTCCACACACACACACAATGAAACCTCCACACACACACAATGAAACCTCCACACACACACAATGAAACCTCCACACACACACAATGAAACCTCCACACACACACAATGAAACCTCCACACACACACACACAATGAAAACTCCACACACACACACACAATGAAAACTCCACACACACAAACGATGAAAACTCCACACACACAAACGATGAAAACTCCACACACACACACACCTCTTATATAAATCTCCACACAAGAACATTCACATCCCCCCCTTCTGTCTCTCTACAGACAGACACACATTCACTAACTCCAGTAAAACCCCTCTACCCAACCTGAACAGCCCCAGACCAGCTCCAGACATCCAGGCCCAGGTCCAGAGGTAGTATAGGGCAGACAGAGAGGTCTGAACCCCAACTCGGACTGCTCTGGTCTGGGCTGCCGGTCCAGTGCGTGAGGGACACGAGACACAGCACCACTCCCAGAGAGAAGGACTACTCAACAATGGAGCTGTGTGTTTTCCCATTTCTCTCTCTCCCGACCACACACACAAAAGTAATTGGGATCATGCCTGCTGTATTAGAGCGGGCCTCAGGGCTGTGTGTGTACAGGCACAAGCTGCAACCTTTTCCAGCATATCTCCTACCTATAGTTCTATATGCATTAGCTGTGTGTGGGTAAAATCAATGGGGAAGCTAAGCCAAAAAATACAAATAAAAAGCCATTACAACCGGTGTTGTGATAATTGTGTTGTTTTCTCTATAACCTGTTAGTTCATATTAGAGGTCGACCAATTATGATTTTTCAACGCCGATACCGATTATTGGAGGACCAAAAAAAAGTCGCTACCGATTAATCGAACAATTTATTTATTGTTTTTGTAATAATGACAATTACAACAATACTGAATGAACACTTATTTTAACTTAATATAATACATCAATAAAATCAATTTAGCCTCAAATAAATAATGAAACATGTTCAATTTGGTTTAAATAATGCAAAAACAAAGTGTTGAAGAAGAAAGTAAAAGTGCAATATGTGCCATGTAAAAAAGCTAACGTTTAAGTTCCTTGCTCAGAACATGAGAACATATGAAAGCTGGTGGTTCCTTTTAACATGAGTCTTCAATATTCACAGATAAGAAGTTTTAGGTTGTAGTTATTATAGGAATTATAGGACTATTTCTCTCTATACGATTTGTATTTCATATACCTTTGACTTCCGTCCCTCTCCTCACTCCTACCTGGGCTCGAACCAGGAACACATCGACAACAGCCACCCTCGAAGCAGCGTTACCCATGCAGAGCAAGGGGAACAATTACTCCAAGTCTCAGAGCGAGTGACATTTGAAACGCTATTAGCGCGCACCCCGCTAACTAGCTAGCCATTTCACATCGGTTACACCAGCCTAATCTCGGGAGTTGATAGGCTTGAAGTCGTAAACAGCGCAATGCTTGAAGCAGAGCGAAACGCACGAAAGTGCTGTTTGAATGAATGCTTACGAGCCTGCTGGTGCCTACCATCGCTCAGTCAGACTGCTCTATCAAATCATACTTAATTATAACATAATAACACACAGAAATACGAGCCTTAGGTCATTAATATGGTCGATTCCGGAAACTATCATCTCGAAAACAAAATGTTTATTCTTCCAGTGAAATACGGAACCGTTCCGTATTTTATCTAACGGGTGGCATCCATAAGTCTAAATATTCCTGTTACATTCCTTTTTAGCGAATGCGCACCGCATCGATTATATGCAACGCAGGACACTAGATAAACTAGTAATATCCTCAACCATGTGTAGTTAGCTAGTGATTATGATTGATTCATTGATTGTTTTTTATAAGATATGTTTAATGCTAGCTAGCAACTTATCTTTGCTTCTTACTGCATTCGCGTAACAGGCAGGCTCCTCGTGGAGTGCAATGAGAGGAAGGTGGTTAGAGCGTTGGACTAGCTAACCGTAAGGTTGCAAGACTGAATCCCCGAGCTGACAAGGTAAAAAATCTGTCGTTCTGCCCCTGAACAAGGCAGTTAACCCACTGTTCCTAGGCCGTCATTGAAAATAAGAATGTGTTCTTAACTGACTTGCCTAGTTAAATAAAGGTGTAAAAAAATAATAAGTAAAAATAATTTTTAAATAAAAAAAATCGGCCAAATCGGTGTCCAAAAATACAGATTTCTAATTGTTATGAAAACTTGAAATCGGCCCTAATTAATCGCCCATTCCGATTAATTGGTCGACCTCTAGTTCATATGCCTTGCGACCGTGATATATAGGCCTAAGGCCGAGACAATAAGGAGACACACTGGCAGAATAAATTCAACCACACCTTTATTTCATCACAAAACCGGAGAGCCACATTTGTCCTGTGAAGTCCACAAAGCATATTGCATATAACAAAGTTACATCACCTACAGAATGTTCAAGCAAGTTAATGTTTCCGACATTTTTGTACCATTAAACAACTTGATTTAGAACCAGAGTTACCACAAGTCCCAAAGAAAATAGGAGCTGCCTCTGTAACAGTATAACTTTGCGTCCGTCCCCTCACCCCGACCCGGGCGCGAATCAGGGACCCTCTGCACACATCAACAACAGTCACCCACGAAGCATCGTTACCCATCGCTCCACAAAAGCCGCAGCCCTTGCAGAGCAAGGGGAACCACTACTTCAAGGTCTCAAAGCGAGTGACGTAACCGATTAAAACGCTATTAGCGCGCACCACCGCTATCTAGCTAGCCATTTCACATCCGTTACACCTCCACTATTCCAGCACCATTTCAAAGTCATAAAATCACCTCTGCGTAGTCTAATACAGTGACAACTAAAAGATACCAAAAACAATTCAGTCCAATCAACCAAAGCTAAATATGATGTGGCTGTCCATGATTTCTGTGCGTGCATGTAAGTAGAAAAAACATGTTGACTCACCCTACAAGTAGAGAAACGCCGATGCCATCCTCACTTTCATGTTGCCGAAACGGTCTCTGACTGTCATACAGCACACACTTTTAGTTGTTGTTGTCCTAGGCAAATCATTGTACCATCTAAACCCCTGTGAAATATATTTTCAGCTGTTTAAAGCTGGTGTACAAAACTAAAAGTAAAAGATGCCAAAACTAAACTTGAGAACGGGAAGCATAGAAATAGCGCACATAAATCAGATTTACCGCTTCTCAGACTTGCTTCCAATGAACATGACAGATCTATAACTCACATTTCTGTGGGAATTTGGTCGGTTCACCTAAAAAAAGTTAGATACTGCAGCTTTAACATTAATCTACATCTAGCTACATAGTGAACTTCCATTCTCTCAGGCCAGGGGCACAGTGTATGAATTTATGGTTGGATCAATCGCCGTTATAATCATTGATCAGTACGGAGAATTTTTTTAAATATATTTTTTTCTGTCAATAACGTTTGGCTTTTGATGTGAAGCAAAATCCAAAATGGCTATCCTGGACACTTTATTTTGTGTGCCAGGACTCAGTTTAGCTCAACGCTGATTGGCTATTAGCTTTATTTTTTAGGGAGGCCAAATTCGCTTAGCTTCCCTTGCATTCATTCAATGCTACGGGCGGCAACAATGTCATACTCTTTTTGGCCAGACAGCATCAGACAGATGGACTATACATACAGAGACAAAGGGGCACTGTTTTGCTCGCTCGGATGCAGCCACCGGTGAGATAAATTCAGTCTCTTGCGAATTGAAGGAAAAGTATAACAGAGACGAGAGCGACGAAAGATATAAAATTAAATGTCTTAGTACATTTTTGAAGCCTGGCTTCCCATGGCATCCATGAATACGCACCACCGTCTAAATAACAGCAATTGAACGTTATCTGCCCACAACTTATGGCCTTTATTCCCTCTTTAGGTATGCTGACGCTAACTTAGCGGTCACAGAGCTATATAGCTTAACCGCGAGACATTGATACTAACAGATTAAGTAGCTAGTACTAGAGTGGATGTATGTAAACACTTACTAATAGGCTCTGCTAAACCGTGACTCTCTGACTGACCAGGGTTCACACCAGGGTTGGAAATTAACACCCGCCAAATGCGGGTAGATTTTGTCATTGGCGGGTAACGGCCAGTGTACACTAGGAACTGGTAAATTTCTGCGTGCCGAGGCGGCCGCCCAGAGTGGCTCGCCTGTGGGCATGCTGGCAGCACGTTTGTTTGTGCATCAATAATTCAGTATAGCAAGTTTGTATGAAGGTCTAGTTATTAAATGGGTAAATAGTTTAATCCATCCTCCTTTTCATTAATTTATTCACAGTAATCTGCTCTAAACCACTCGATGACAAACTTACTTTCTTGCCCTGTTTCCAATCGTCCATGGCTGGGAAAACCTATCCACTTAAGTAAATACATTTATTTTAAAAAACGAACAAACATATTATTAGCTAGCTAGCTACAGTGCAGGACAATTCAAATGTGACTCGTTTCAGGAAACTAGGCGTATGTCGCGCATCACTACTTCACAGGAGAGGCATTTGATCTTTTTTTTTATCAAAATGCTTTTTTTGGCAGAATTACCTTCTGGAACCTTCTGAAATGTGACCTTTCATGTGCCTTAAAAACAAACTTGTATGCCATCTGTAAACACAAATAAAATTGTAACATTATGAGCCTAGCTGATTTAGCCCCAGAAAAAGTCAGGAACCTTCTCGCTAGCCATGATTGGCTGAGTTAATGGATGGGCTGGACATGCCGAGAGATGAGTTTGGATTGGTCTGCCATGTAGCACGCTTCAGTCTGTAACATGAGCTGCTTAGTATGTGCAGGTAAGCAGCTTTTTTGAGAGAGATCACTAACTGCACAAGTGTTGCTAATGCTCTCCACCTTCTGGAGGAGCGAGTTTTGAAATCAGTGCAATGCCCAGTGGAAGCAGAGCATGACAGCTAAGGAGATGGAGAAAATTCAGGCGTTTGATTGCAAATGGTTAGCTTTAGCTACCTGTAGATTCATGCAGGGTAGTATCGTTATGAGTTGGGATAATAGTTCATTGTTTAGCTAGCTAGCTACAGGTCTAAACAAAATACTCCACTACGCAAGTAACCATTTCACTGTACCGTTTACACCTTCTAACAAGCTAAACTCAGCAAAAAAAGAAACGTCCTCTCACTGTCAACTGCGTTTACTTTCAGCAAACTTAACATGTGTAAATATTCGTATGAGCATAACAAGATTCAACAACTGAGACATAAACTGAACAAGTTCCACAGACATGTGACTAACAGAAATTGAATAATGTGTCCCTGAACAAAGGGGGGGTCAAAATCAAAAGTAACAGTCAGTATCTGGTGTGGTCTCCAGCGGCATTAAGTACTGCAGTGAATCTCCTCCTCATGGACTGCACCAGATTTGCCAGTTCTTGCTGTGAGATGTTACCCCACTCATCCACCAAGGCACCTGCTATTTCCCGGACATTTCTGTGGGGAATGGCCCTAGCCCTCACCCTCCGATCCAACAGGTCCCAGACGTGCTCAATGGGATAGAGGTCCGGGCTCTTCGCTGGCCATGGCAGAACACTGACATTCCGGTCTTGCAGGAAATCACGCACAGAACGAGCAGTATGGCTGGTGGCATTGTCATACTGGAGGGTCATGTCAGGATGAGCCTGCAGGAAGGGTACCACATGAGGGAGGAGGATGTCTTCCCTGTAACACACAGCATTGAGATTGCCTGCAATGACAACAAGCTCAGTCCGATGATGCTATGACACACCACCCCAGACCATGACGGACCCTCCACCTCGATCCCGCTCCAGAGTACAGGCCTTGGTGTAAGGCTCATTCCTTCGACAACAAAAAAGCGACGTCAGTGAAGAGCACTTTTTGCCAGTTCTGTCTGGTCCAGCGACGGTGGGTTTGCGCCCATAGGCAACGTTGTTTGCCCGGTGATGTCTGGTGAGGACCTGCCTTACAACAGGCCTACAAGCCCTCAGTCCAGTCTCCCTCAGCCTATTACAGACAGTCTGAGCACTGAAGGAGGGATTGTGCATTCCTGGTGTAACTCGGGCAGTTGTTGTTGCCATCCTGTAACGATCTTGTTCAGTTATCGTTACATGTGGCCACTGTGAGGACAATCAGCTGTAAATTATTTCCCTGGCCACATCTGCAGTCCTCATGCCTCCTTGCAGCATGCCTAAGGCACGTTCACGCAGATGAGCAGGGACCCTGGGCATCTTTCTTTTGGTGTTTTTAAGAGTCAGTAGAAAGGCCTCTTTAGTGTCCTACATTTTCATAACTGTGACCTTAATTGCCTACTGTCTGTAAGCTGTTAGTGTCTTAACGACCGTTCCACAGGTGCATGAATTGTTTATGGTTCATTGAACAAGCATGGGAAACAGTGTTTAAACCATTTACAATGAAGATCTGTGAAGTTATTTGGATTTTTACGAATTATCTTTGAAAGACAGTTAAATTTTTTGCTTTTGAGTTTAGAAACGAACCAAAAATATTGTTGAGAAAGTTGCTTTTAGTTGCCTGGTTTGCTAGATTGACATATACTAAATTCATTTTTAAACCTGATGGGTTTATTGGTGTTAAAATGCACCAGTTATGCCATTTTGGACCCCCAGGCTGCTGATGTCATGCAGCCTGTCGTTTTTGTGTGTACTTTTTCCATAACGACAACTTTAATGTCGGACGACAATAGAATGTTCATGATGTCACTGCAACAACTGTATACAGACATTTCGATAGTAGTAGTATAAACCAGCCTTTAGTCATGAAATCTTTGGTTGTACACTTGTACTCACTGTTTAGCACATGGTCTCACATGTGAATCGTTAAAGAGATGGGTGGGGCTAAGGATCAAGAGGGTGTGAATGATGCTGAGTGGGTGTAGACAAAGAGCTCTCCAGTAGGTGTACCAAAACATTCAAAGGCACATTTTCTCAAAAGTGGTGTTACAAGTTTATCAACTTCCAAAGCAGAATTACTTTCCCATTTGTTCCTCAAATGCAGTATATGATACAATTTTCTATCTATGAGCCTCTACTTTTATCCAATGTAAATAACACCATTTCAAATTTTGCTACATAAGACCGAATCGAGGCGGTCGATCAAATTAGCTACTAACATAGCTAGCTAACTAGCCAACATTAAATACTGTATAGCTAGCTAGGTGAATTAAATAACTTCATATTAGCTAGCTATCTTGATGTATTTATAATTGTAAATTAAAAACAAACAAATGCATTTGTAGGTAGCTAGCTAACAGCCATGAGAGGGTGAAAGGGCAGCAGCTCCAGCTGTCAAATAAGTTTCTGCCTTAGCACTACAAATGATCAACTCATCAAGCTTCAAGTGGTATTTATGTATTAATTTTCCTTGATATGATCCTGCTGTCATATGCACACATGCATCTATCTATCCAATGTTATCATGATTTGTTATAAGATATATTATACTTTAGTAATACACAATGACCTGCTGATGTAAAAGTCTAATAATGACATTACCTTCCATATTCCTACAGATACCTTGCAACTGGAGATTCCTTCAAAACGATGACCTACAGTTACGGTGTAGGGGACTTCACAGTTGGGTGCATTGTCGCGAGTGTGACCAGGGCCACCTGGGAATGGTGGAATTCAGGCATGTGTGAAGGCTACCTGTGTCCTGCATAACTTCATGATGGACATTTTAATTTTTTATTTCACCTTTATTTAACCAGGTAGGCCAGTTGTGAACAAGTCCTCATTTATAACTGCGACCTGGCCAAGATAAAGCAAAGCAGCGCGACACAAACACAGAGTTACACAAACATACAGTCAATAACACAATATAAAAAAATCTATATACAGCGTGTGAAAATGAGGACCAGGAGGGGACATGCAGCTCTCCGCCGTGTGCCAGACCAGAGGTCTGCTGCTCTACAGGATGTTGCACGGACGGGGCCAACAATGCAACACGGGAGGCAATCAATGTGGAGGAGATCTTCACCTCCTACTTCTTCAAAGAGGGTGCTGTTCCCTGGCAACACCATAGACTACACTATGCACAACCAAAGGCTATTTTAAGAGACACCCACATTGCAATAAAGAGTATTCTTTACATTTAATAAGCTGTGTCAACTCCAGTTATTACAATTCCCAGTTTCTCTCCCTTTAATTTCTACTTCTCAGATAAGGGTGATGTCTGCACAAAAACAAAACAGGCTGTTAATAGTCACCCATACTGAAAATGTTTATCAACAATTAGACGCCCTACAACCCACACACTGGTATATCAATCTGATTGATGCAGTAAGCAGGTTCAGGTGTCCACCCACCTTCAAAGAATAGGCAAGAGGACCAACCATGGAGAATATTAAGACATCTCATTATTTATATTACTACGCTATATTGTTTGTCCTCGGGTGTCTGTGCATGTTTTTCAGTATAAAGTACTCTGGAGCCATTCAGTGTGGACACTGGACACCAGGTGAGGCCACACACACACAGATTCCTGTTGAACACTGTCTCTTTTGAACAGTCTCTTTTTATATGTGAACCCCTTCCACTTCTGAACTGCTTGACAGAGGGAACAGTATGATCAGAGCTGAGAGGTCACTTGGTCGGGTCAACATGAAGCACTATAAAATAGATGCTTTACATTGAAATACAGATAGAGATGTAGTAGTCCCAGAGTTAATGATCCATGGTCAGTTTTGCATTTCACCTCCTGATGATTATGATGACTGACATATTGTTAGAATTAAAAAGACTAGGCTTAATCATCCCATCTCTCTCTCTCTCCCTCTCATCTGCAGGTATCTTTTGATGTGAGAGAGGATACCAACCCCCAGTCGCATCATCACCACCTCACCCACATTAAGATAACCCTCGGGCCAACTGGGGGTCCAAGGATGGTTAGAGACGGTTAGAGACACTTAAGTAATTCTGATGACCTGAGAGAATGACGTTTGGTAGCACTGTAATTCATTACTCATGTGCAGTCTTCCCTGCTCCTCTGTTCTCATCTCTTTCCCCTTGTCGGTCACACTCACACCTCCCTCTCTCCCCACCTCTTTCTTCCTCTGTTTTATAATTCAGACCAGATGTGCATTGAAGTACCGATTGAACTTGTATTTATAAAATAATATTTATAATGCATGAATTATGTATTTATAACACTTGGATAAAGAACTTTTCAATAAAGCTTTTCACATTCTCTACTGGTTGAAATTAAGTCTCTAATTTGATTAAATACTACACCTATCCTGTGTCCTCAGATCAGTGTAGATTAAGGAAATGAGCTGGCGAGAAGAACCTATTTTACATTATTTATTTACATGATGCATAGGAAGTGTGGTGTACTGTTTTTGTAATTCTGGTCCTATATGTATGAATTACAAATCAGCCTTTAACTAGTTAAATAATCTGCTCTAGTCTAAGGCAATGTTACAATGTGTAACCATTGATGTCCTAGGACCAGGAATGGTAAACACTGTTGAAGTGTATAATTGTAATAAATACAGTGCATGCAGACACAGCATCATTCAAAGACTGGAGTTTGATACTCCTGGTTTTGGATATGACTGAAAAAAGAATGTCTCACAGACATTCATACCTGAACCACACCTTTATTTGCCAAGATAGAGTACAAGATCAGAGAATACATTCAATGTATGTGGGGAACTCATGCTTGGTAATAACTACATGTATATACGACTTGCATCCTTGGCACAACAAAGTTATATTATATTCTACTCAATCCATAGGCTTCATTGATGCCATTCAGAATGTCTTGAAGTTAATACAACCGGCTATGATTGCTGTGGTTCATAGCTAGCTAGCTAATATTGACATTATAATATTAGCATGTAACAGTCATGTTGTCACGTTCTGACCATAGTTCTTGTGTGTTGTGCTTGTTTTAGTGTTGGTCAGGACGTGAGCTGGGTGGACATTCTATGTTGTGTGTCTAGTTTGTCTGTTTCTGTGTTCGGCCTAATATGGTTCTCAATCAGAGGCAGCTGTCATAGTTGTCCCTGATTGGGAATCATATATAGGTGGCTTGTTTTGTGTTGGGGATTTGTGGGTGGTTGTTTCCTGTCTCTGTGTTTTCTCTGCACCAGATAGGGCTGTATCGGTAAGCCACATTTGTTATTTTGTATTTGTTTAGTGTTCAGTATTTACGTAATTAAAATCATGTTGAACACGAGCTACGCTGCGTCTTGGTCCGATCCCTGCTACACCTCCTCTTCTCATGAAGAGAGGGAAGGTTGCCGTTACACATGTGTGTAACAGTAATTTTCTGCAATTTCTTGGGGATTAATGATCAACTGGTGGAAGCAATTAAAATCACTGTTCTGAACTAATATGTATACCAAATGTTTTAGGGTCTACACACAGATCGGCTACAAAACTAGTTACACATCCATAGGCATACACCTGCATTGCTTGCTGTTTGGGGTTTTAGGCTGGGTTTCTGTACAGCACTTCGATATATTAGCTGATGTACGAAGGGCTATATAAAATAAACTTGATTTGATTTGCATACAGGTATTTTTATCCTCCACTACGCAATAAGAAAAGAGTTAGCTAACTACATTACTTTAGCTGCATTGCATAGCAAATATCAGCAAGACAGGCTTACAAAATTGTACTTTAAATTTGCAGTAAATGCTTTAGCTAGCTAGATTCTTTACATCGACTCTTTCCCAAGACAACAGCCTGGTTTTCTCAGGAATCCCAAAACATTCAACAACAAAAAACGCTCATAAAGCTACCTGGCTAACGTTAGCTAGTCAGCGAGCTTGCTAAAGATTTTTCCTAAATTAACTTTGACACAAATTCATGCATAATCGTCTCTACATTAACTTATTCCTCTCGACTGTACATTTTTTTCATAATTAGTTATGACATTATAATTACTTACATTTGCTTCCATTCTAGTATTTTTGTCAGCCATCTTTGCTGAAGAAAGTCTCTAGCGTTGGGTCGCAGAGAGTCAAATTCGTCATGGGAACCACTCGATATGATTGATCGTTGCCCAGCGTTAGCCGCTGGTGATTTCATAAAGTTGGGAAATGCATTACTTTTTCACCGCCTCCCACGGCACGTTCCCGCCACCCAACGGTCCCCAGACCACTCCGCTTCACACCGTGTTCCTTCCATTGAAAATGAATGGGAAGCGGGTTCACTGCACAGTGTACATGGGCCGTAAAAATGTAAATTTCACCAGCCACGTTGGCAGGTGGGCACATAAAGCATTTGCGATTCTTATATATTTCTTTTTAAGCCCACATGTAGAAGTTGGTCGAATTGACAAAGGCTACTAAAGTGTAACTTTGTTCTCATGTTTCTTGGACAGTTACATAATTTTGTTCACATGCTAGGTTGTATTTCAATGTAAGTATGAGTTTGCTGCAACTGTCTGCTGCTAGGAAGACATCGCAGTCAGATTATTTTCCATCACAGACAAGCGAGTGCCCAAGTTATCATGGTAACGGCCTGTCCATTAAAGTTCCAGTTGACAATGTGTCTCACCTAATTGTGCTTGATTGAGCATAGATCCCTCCTAAAAGTCATTGTTATCCTAGATGTATGTGTGTGCTTCTACATTTCTACTTAGGAGCACATCATGCACTCCTTGTAAAAAAATATCAGCGTAGAGACCTGAACTATACTAATAAATAGCCTGCATCACTCACTCACTTTTGTGACAGGGCAGGCACTTTGTTTACTCTTGATGGTCAGTTGTTGAAGTGCTTATTTGTTTTTATTATTGGATCTAAATGATTTATTTTAACTTGTTTGGGATAGGGGTCAGCATTTTCACTTTTGGATGAATAGCGTGCCCAGAGTGAACTGCCTCCTACTCAGTCCCAGATGCTAATATATGCATATTATTATTAGTATTGGATAGAAAACACTCTGAAGTTTCTAAAACTGTTTGAATGATGTCTGTGAGTATAACAGAACTCATATGGCAGGCAAAAACCTGAGAAAATCCAAACAAGAAGTGGGAAATCTGAGTTTTGTAGTTTTTGAACTCACCCCTATCGAATACACAGTGGGATATGGGTTCATTTTCCCTTCCTAAGGCTTCCACTAGATGTCAACCGTCTTTAGAACGTGGTTTCAGGCTTCTCATGTGAAGGGGGGCCGGATGGGAGCTGTTTTACTAAGGGGTCTGCCTACAGCCTCGTTCTCAGTCACGCGCTTTCACTTGAGAGTTAGCTCTCATTCCATTGCTTTTCTACAGACAATGGAATTCTCCGGTTGGAACATGAATTAACTTTTATGATAAAAACATCCTAAAGATTGATTCTATACTTAGTTTGACAAGTTTCTTCGACCTGTAATATAACTTTTTGAACGTTTCGTCCGAATCGACCAGATCGCGCTTTTGGATTTGTTTACCAAACGACCTAACAAAAGAAGCTATTGGACATAAATGGACATAAATGATGGACATTATCAAACAAAACAAGCATTTATTGTGGAACTGCGATTCCTGGGAGTGCATTCTGATGAAGATCAAAGGTAAGTGAATATTTATAATGCTATTTATGAATAATGTTGTCTACCCAACATGGCGGATATTTCCCTGGTTGGTTTGGGCTCTGAGCACCGTTCTCAGATTATGCTTTTTCCGTAAAGTTTTTTTGAAGTGTATCTAAAGTTCCATGCATAACACTTGAATTTTCATCAACATTTATAATAGAGTATTTCTGTGAATTCATGTGGCTCTCTGCAAAATCATAGCATGTTTTTGAACTACTGAACATAACACACCAATGTAAAATTAGATTTTTGGATATAAATATGCAGTTTATCGAACAAAACATACATGTATTGTGTAACATGAAGTCCTATGAGTGTCATCTGATGAAGATCAAAGGTTAGTGATTAATTTTATCTCTATTTGTGCTTTTTGTGACACCTCTCTTTGGCGGGAAAAATGGCTGGGTTATTCTGTGACTTGGTGGTGACTTAACATAATCGTTTGTGGAGCTTTCGCTGTAAAGCATTTTTGAAATCAGACACTGTGGCTGGATTACCGAGAATTCTATCTTTAAAATGGTGCCTAATACTTGTATGTTTGAGAAATTTGATTTATGAGATGTCTGTTGATTTGTATTTGGCGCCCTGCTATTTCATTGGCGGTTTAACATACATTTGACAGGTTTAACATACATTGGTTAAAAGACACAAGTCACAAAATGAAATGAAATTCAGCAATATACCACATTATTCTTACTGGTAATACATTAGAAAGCATACTCATTTTTGTGATTTTTTTGTGTAATTATGAAGAAAAATATTTTGTCTGGTAAAAAAAATCAGAGTGGCTGTCACAGTGGCTGGTGGACCAAAAATGTAATTGGTTTGTGATAACAGTTGTTATTGTCACAGCTACTACAAAGGTCAACATGGTCACCACCATTATAACCGTGGTCACTAACCTCTGCAACATGACCAGCCATAGGAGCAAAATCCAAAGCCCCTCTCTCGCACGCGTTCTCAGTTTTCCCTCTATCCCTTTTCTCACTTTCGTCCCATCACTGTCAGATAATCCTGTAGTTCTTACCTCTTGGACGTCCTCCGGGTTCTTTCTGGAGATGATCTGAGCAGGAGAGAAAAAGAGGGGTTAGGATCAGCAAGCAACCTTAAGCCCCACCACCATCATCGCCACCAAAAGTTATTCTTCTTCACTGCACTACAGACCGAAAATGGGGACCCTGGATGGATGGGCCCTGTAGAACTGTAGTAGACATTCCCTGTTCTGCTGTGGAGAGCGGAGTCATTCACAGATAGCGGAGGGGGGTTCAGAGTTCTAGCCGCTGGACAATGAGGACATTATACAGCGACACGGTGGGGGAGCAGTGCACAAACGAGATGTCACCACACGAGCGCGCACACGCACGCTCAGGGCACTATACATACACACACCACAAAGGGGCAGCAACTCCCCAAGATCGCTGGATGAAGGAAAACAGCTTTATCAAAAGGCACACAGACAACCTAAACATTTGTTTGCGATACCTTCAATAAAGAGTCATTGGTATCATGGAAAAAAATAACTGCTATACAGACATTATAGCATATTATAAACCGGGTGGTTCGATCCCCAAATGCTGATTGGCTGAAAGCCGTGGTATATCAGACCGTATACCATGGGTATGAACAAAAATGACTTTTTTCTGTTCTAATTACATTGGTAACCAGTTTGTAATAGCAATAAGGCACATCGGGGGTATGTGGTATATGGCCAAACAGCTATATCCAGGCACTCCGAGTTTGTCATGTTCACTGGACGTGGTACCTTGTCCCAGACCTGCTGCTTTCTACTCCCTCTCTCTAGGGTACCTGCCATCTCGAACTCTGAATGCTCAGCTACAAAAAGTCAACTGACATTTACTCCTGAGGTGCTGACCTGTTGCACCCTCTACAACCACTGTGATTATTATTATTTGACCCTGCTGGTCATCTATGAACATCTTGGCCATGTACTGTTATAATCTCAACCCGGCACAGCCAGAAGAGGCCTGGCCACCGCTCAGAGACTGGTTCCTCTCTAGGTTTCTTCATAGGTTCCTGCCTTTCTAGGGAGTTTTTCCTAGCCACCGTGCTTCTACATCTGCATTGTTTGCTGTTTAGGATTTTAGGCTTGGTTTCCGTATAGCACTTTGTGACATCGGCTGATATAAAAAGGGCTTCATAAATCAATTTGATTGATTGTCTAAGAACACTCCTTAGCCGTGGTATATTGGCCACATTTTTTACCAGCATGTCACATGTGCAACCAGAGAAAAAAATTCAAATAATCAAACACCAACTTTACTCCACACACAGAGATGCATACAAAGCTCTCCACCGCCCTCCATTTTGGCAGATCTGACCATAATTCTATCCTCCTGATTCCTGCTTACAAGCAAAAACTAAAGCAGGAAGCACCAGTGACTCGGTCAATATGGAAGTGGTCAGATGATGTGGATGCAACGCTACAGGGCTGTTTTGCCAGCACAGACTGGAAAATGTTCCGGGACTCATCCAATGGCATTGAGGAGTACACCACCTCAGGCATCAGCTTCATCAATAAGTGCATCGACGACGTCGTCCCCACAGTGACTGTACGTACATATCCAAACCAGAAGCCATGGATTACAAGCAATATCCACATCGAGCTAAAGGCTAGAGCTAACGCTTTCAAGGAGCAGGAGACTAATCCGGACGCTTAAGAAATCCCGCTATACCCTCAGACGAACCATCAAACAAGCAAAGCGTCAATACAGGATTAAGATTGTAGTAGGATTCACCGGCTGTGACGCTCGGATGTGGCAGGGCACGAAAACTATTACGGACTAAAAAGGGAAACCAGACGCGAGCTGCCCAGTGACACAAGCCTACCAGACGAGCTAAATGCCTCTTATGCTCACTTTGAGGCAAGCAACACTGAAGCATGCACGAGAGCACCAGCTGTTCTGGACGACGTGTGATAACGCTCTCGGTAGCCGATGTGAACAAAACCTTTAAATAGGTCAACATTCACAAAGCCGCTGGGCCAGACGGATTACCAGGACGTGTACTCAAAGCATGCGCGGACCAACTGTTAAGTGTCTTCACTGACATTTTCAATCTCTCCCTGACCGAGTCTGTAATACCTACATGTTTCAAGCAGACCACCATAGTCCCTGTGCCCAAGGAGGCGAAGGTAACCTGGTACTGCCCCGTGGCACTCACGTCAGTAGCCATGAAGTGCTTTGAAAGACTGGTCATGGCTCACATCAACAGCATTCTCCCGGACACCCTGGACCCACTCCAATTCGCATACCACCCCAATAGAGCTACAGATGATGCAATCTCAAATCGCACTCCACACTGCCCTTTCTCACCTGGACAAAAGGAACACCTACAGTGGGGAGAACAAGTATTTGATACACTGCCGATTTTGCAGGTTTTCCTACTTACAAAGCATGTAGAGGTCTGTAATTTTTATCATAGGTACACTTCAACTATGAGAGACGGAATCTAAAACAAAAATCCAGAAAATCACATTGTATGATTTTTAAGTAATTAATTTGCATTTTATTGCATGACATAAGTATTTGATACATCAGAAAAGCAGAACTTAATATTTGGTACAGAAACCTTTGTTTGCAATTACAGAGATCATACGTTTCCTGTAGTTCTTGACTAGGTTTGCACACACTGCAGCAGGGATTTTGGCCCACTCTTCCCTACAGATCTTCTCCAGATCCTTCAGGTTTCGGGGCTGTCGCTGGGCAATACGGACTTTCAGCTCCCTCCAAAGATTTTTCTATTGGGTTCAGGTCTGGAGACTGGCTAGGCCACTCCAGGACCTTGAGATGCTTCTTACGGAGCCACTCCTTAGTTGCCATGGCTGTGTGCTTCGTGTCGTTGTCATGCTGGAAGACCCAGCCACGACCCATCTTCAATGCTCTTACTGAGGGAAGGAGGTTGTTGGCCAAGATCTCGCGATACATGGCCCCATCCATCCTCCCCTCAATACGGTGCAGTCGTCCTGTCCCCTTTGCAGAAAAGCATCCCCAAAGAATGATGTTTCCACCTCCATGCTTCACGGTTGGGATGGTGTTCTTGTGGTTGTACTCATACTTCTTCTTCCTCCAAACACGGCGAGTGGAGTTAGACCAAAAAGCTCTATTTTTGTCTCATCAGACCACATGACCTTCTCCCATTCCTCCTCTGGATCATCCAGATGGTCATTGGCAAACTTCAGACGGGCCTGGACATGCACTGGCTTAAGCAGGGGGACCTTGCGTGCGCTGCAGGATTTTAATCCATGACGGCGTAGTGTGTTACTAATGGTTTTCTTTGAGACTGTGGTCCCAGCTCTCTTCAGGTCATTGACCAGGTCCTGCCGTGTAGTTCTGGGCTGATCCCTCACCTTCCTCATGATCATTGATGCCCCACGAGGTGAAATCTTGTATGGAGCCCCAGACCGAGGGTGATTGACCGTCATCTTGAACTTCTTCCATTTTCTAATAATTGCGCCAACAGTTGTTTCCTTCTCACCAAGCTGCTTGCCTATTGTCCTGTAGCCCATCCCAGCCTTGTGCAGGTCTACAATTTTATCCCTGATGTCCTTACACAGCTCTCTGGTCTTGGCCATTGTGGAGAGGTTGGAATCTGTTTGATTGAGTGTGTGGACAGGTGTCTTTTATACAGGTAACGAGTTCAAACAGGTGCAGTTAATACAGGTAATGAGTGGAGAACAGGAGGGCTTCTTAAAGAAAAACTAACAGGTCTGTGAGAGCCGGAATTCTTACTGGTTGGTAGGTGATCAAATACTTATGTCATGCAATAAAATGCAAATTAATTATTTAAAAATCATACAATGTGATTTTCTGGATTTTTGTTTTAGATTCCGTCTCTCACAGTTGAAGTGTACCTATGATAAAAATGACAGACCTCTACATGCTTTGTAAGTAGGAAAACCTGCAAAATCGGCAGTGTATCAAATACTTGTTCTCCCCACTGTATGTGAGAATGATATTCATTGACTACAGCTCAGCGATCAACACCATAGTGCCCACGAAGCTCATCACTAAGCTAAGGACCCTGGGACTAAACACCTCCCTCTGCAACTGGATCCTGGACTTCCTGGCGGGCCGCCCCCAGGTGGTAAGAGTAGGCAACAACACGTCTGTCACGCTGATCCTTAACACTGGGGCCCCTCAGGAGTGTGTACTTAGTCCCCTCCTGTAATCCCTGTTCACCCACGACTGCGCACCAAACACAACTCCAACACCATCATTAAGTTTGCTGATGACACAGTGGAACAGTGGTTCCTTCTTTAAAAGTAGCGTCATACTGCGGCACACCTTTCCTTTCTGTGAATTCACAGAATTCTATGGCACATCCTTAAAATGTCTGCCATTTTTTCTGTTACTGCAAGTTTTGACCACCAGAGGGCATCTTTGAGAAGCATTTGATAGTATTCCGTATTGGCATTACCAGAGAACGTAAAACCTTTTTTGTAATAACATTGTATATGGGATTGATTTAAATGTGGCTTAACTTGATTAATATTATGGTGTTTCTATTCAGAGAAAAACTAAAAACTAAACCCTTAGGGTTTCCGTTCGAATGGAATGGAAAATATGGTGCTGTACAACGTTACGGTAGAGTAGCCTACAGGAGTGGAGGATTCTAAATAGTTTGCCTTCATTAGACAACTTTGTTCCCATATTCCTGTAAATCAGTGATATTTATTCCCATAGTAATTTGTTATGGATCCATAACTAAATCAACATCTGCAATTTGAAAGAGTATTTTTTTATCAATATTTTATTAACGAAATGTGTTTATTTGTTTATTAGGCTACTGTGCAGTCTACAATACACACTGTAGTAAACTTGGGAAAGTGCCTAAATCCTTACATAAAGGAGAGCAGGCCAAGTCTGTACTACAGAATGGAGACAGTGTTATTTCATAGTTGTTGAAAATAGTAAAAATAAAGAAAAATCCTGGAATGAGTAGGTGTGTCCAAACTTTTGACTTGTACTTGCTTAATTAATTTGATTAATATTATGGTGTTTCTATTCCATGGGGGGGGAAAAAAAAACCTGGGGGTCACCATTAGGATGGAACAGAAAATATGGCGCTGTACAACGTGGCGCTCATAAATTCAGAGCATTGTCAGATTGTTTGTTTGTAAAAAATCAGACCGTTTCGCTCTCGGAGCGCACACTGGATGTTCGGGCCGAGGAGTAGGGTTGATTTGAGCGTTCTGGCCTTACAACGGCAGTCAAGCACCCACGCTAACATTGGCTAGCTTGCTAGCTACTTCCTAGACACAAATGAGATCACGCTGACCATTTTACGACCATATTGAACTGGTGTTGAGCGCTCGTAAATGTATTATTCTGCGCTCTGGTACACTCAGACGAGAGTGCTCTGAAATCGATGTAGATAGCCAGAGCGAATTTACGAAAGCACCCGAATGTCCATTGAGAACGCACAACAACTATAACATTTAGCTAAGCTAAGAATGACGGGAATAATCAAGTCAATAAACGTTGGATAGTTAGATAGCCTATAGTTAATATACTGGCAAGTTTGATGTCTAACTACTAACGTTAGGTAGCTAACTAACATACCGGTACATAATGCTGTAATATGCTCTGTGGTTCGTAAGGACAGCGTAGCTAACAAATTGTCAGCCAACATAACGTGTAAGGTAACTTATTTGAAAGGTCATTACTTTATTACATTGAGTAGCAAGCTACCCCCTGGGCATCAGGGCAAATCTGGTCTGTGATAGGGGGGGGGTTCACAACTAGCTCGGCTATTAGACTATTCTTCAGTAAAGCTTGAATAGTCTATTGTTCAGCTATTATCCCCTCTCCCCAACTTGCAACAAATTGTTGTTGTTCCCATCTTGTTCATCATTCTGCGCCTGAGTGGCTCGCTTGTGGGCGTGCTGGCAGGATATTGTAGCATCTTCGGTTGTGCATCAAGAATTCTGCATACAGTAGAGAGTTTGTATGAAGGTGTGGTTATTCACAGGCAAATTGTTATATGCTATGGAGGTACATTTGTGTATTTTTGTCGAGAGCAAAACTTTTATTTTCAATCAAAAATAATTGTTCTGAAAGCAACCTTTTTCCGACACAAAGGAAGTCATAGCGGACACCTACGAAGAAGGACTGTGTGATGATGGCATCTCAGGTAAGCAGCACTGGGCGTTCTTCCATCCAACTTTAACATAGCTAGTAGTTATGAACCGACACTGAATCGTTGGAGCTAACATTCTACTGTATTACATACATACCGTAGAATGATAAATCATGCAATTATTATTCTCAAGCTAACCAAAAGCATTTAGCTACGAACGCCTGTTAATCTAACTTTCTTTCATGGCAACTCATAAGCAGGCTATGTCATATGTTTCATAGTCGATATATAATCATATTTCATGACAGTGTAACGGTTAGCTTTTTTACAGAAGGATGAAAGAACACAATATGTCTGTCACGAAGAGTTAGTGAGTCTTTGCAGCGTGTAGATGGTGCAGGTATCATTGCATATTTCCCATCACTTAATGAACAACCACAATACCAGCCTGGTATTAAGCTTTCTACGCTGTATTGACGTATCCTGAAAATTACATCTGCTGCTTTAGATTGAATGGTCATATCTGTTATTGTTTTCATATCTACAAAAAATAAGCTATCTTCTTTACTTTCATAGAGCGAGCTGATCAAGGGGTCGAAATTGTAGATATTGCCAGATGTTCACTGTCCGAGGAACAGGCCGTGGAAGCTTTATTGCTGGCAAAAGTGTCCATAACCAGAGGTAATTAAACTGTTCTGTGTTCTTTTTCCCCTCTTCATCTCTGCCTGCCTTGTAGTACATGGAACCTGTCTCACATGCATTCATTTTTTTTTTTTTTACTTAAGATGTCAGCTGCTAATTTTCAAATTTACACCACATAAACACAGCCATTTTCACTGGACTATCTGTTGCTGCCAAGTCATGATTTCCCTGGGCGTTTGTTAGCATTGCAATAACCAAGTGGTGAGACACATAGCCCTCTATATTTAAA
The DNA here is from genome assembly GCF_045679555.1 of Salvelinus alpinus. Taxonomy (NCBI): domain Eukaryota; kingdom Metazoa; phylum Chordata; class Actinopteri; order Salmoniformes; family Salmonidae; genus Salvelinus; species Salvelinus alpinus. The sequence goes on along the minus strand of NC_092093.1, from coordinate 26,476,930 downwards.
TGTTTCAGGTTCACTCTGATAGGTGTCTGGGTCACATACAGTATCTTCTATTGACATTATCTTCTATTGTTTGTCCTCATGTGTCTGTTTTTCAGCATAAAGTACTCTGCAGCCACTTCGTGTGGACATCAGGTGAGACCACACACACACAATAACAGTCTCCTCTTCTTCACTTCATCCCTCTCCCCCTTCTCCCTAAATCCTCTAAGTTATATCAGCGGTTTTGGTGAACCCGTCCCTCATCTGAACTGGCTGACACAGAGGGCACTGCATTATAATAGGTGAGAGGTCACTTGGTTGGGTCAAAAATAAGTATTATTAAAGAGATGCTTTACATTGAAATACAGACAGAGGTTTTTACATGACCAAATGCATAATGAGTGCTCTAACTCCCCCTTGTGGTGGTCTGGAGCAATGACGCCGGGACGCTGGGTACCTCTAAGTCCCGCAGTGCAAGCACGCAACTTTTAAAGGAGGAAGCACTGTAGGCCTGATAACCAACAATGATGAGACAGCCTATAGGGAGGTCAGAGAACTGGCAGTGTGGTGCAAGGACAAAAACCTCTCCCTCAATGTGAGTAAGACAAAGGAGCTGATCGTGGACTACAGGAAAAGGCGGGCTGAACAGGCCCCCATTAACATCGACAGGGCTGTAGTGGAGTGGGTCGAGAGTGTCAAGTTCCTTGGTATCCACATCACCAACAAACTATCATGGTCCAAACACACCAAGACAGTCGTGAAGAGGGCAAAACCTTTCCCCCCTCAGGAAACTGAAATATTTGGCATGCGTCCCCAGATGCTCAAAAGGTTCTACAGCTGCACCATCGAGGTGCACCACTGATTGCATCACCGCCTGGTATGGCAACTGCTCGGCACCTGGCTATAAGGCGCTACAGAGGGTGGCGCGAACGGCCCAGTACATCACTGGGGCCAAGCTTCCTGCCATCCAGGACCTATACAATAGGCCAGAGGAAAGCCAATAGAATTGTCAGAGACTCCAGTCACCCAAGTTATAGACTGTTTTCTCTGCTACCGCACGGCAAGCGGTACCGGAGTGCCAAGTCTAGGACCAAAAGGCTCCTCAACAGCTTCTACCCCCAAGGTATATGACTGCTGAACAACTAATAAAATCGCCACTGGACAATTTACATTGACCCTCCCCCCTCCCTTTTGTACACTGCTACTTCTCGCTGTTTATTATCTATGCACAGTCACTTCACCCCCACCTACATGTACAAATTACCTCAACTAACCTGTACCCCCGCACACTGACTCGGTACCGGTGCCCCCTGTATATAGCCTTGTTATTGTGTTACTTTTTGTTTTCATCTACCTGGTAAATATTTTCTTAACTCTTCTTGAACTGCACTGTTGGTTAAGGGCTTGTAAGCATTTCACGGTAAAGTCTAAACTTGCTGTACTCGGCGCATGTGACAAATAAAGTTTGTTTTGACTTTAGCGTTTTTTGGGGTAACCTAAGTCCAAAGAGCGTAAAAAAATATGTTTTATTAATTTTCAGGATAGAAAAACACTGAGTTTCAACTTAAACCACTAAAACCAGTTATAAAGCATGTAGAAAAGATAATGGACATATATATTTTTTTGGAATATAACATTTGAGAACTAACAATCACCCAAATAAAAGCTAGACAGTCAGAGAATTGAAAATGCAAAAAAAATATGAATTTAGCAATATTCCTTTTATTATTATTGTCGAGCAAAAGAACAGCAATAGACATGGCAAAATGCAAAGAATTACAGGAAACTAGCTTTAAAATTGTTAAATTTTCTCTCAGGTGCATAGCAAAATGTGTAGAACTGCAGGAAATTAACTTAAAAATTTACTAAATATCTCAGCTCCATGGAGTAATAGTAGAATTACAGGAAATTGTCTTAAATGCAAAAATGTCTCTACAGCGCAAAGTTGGGGGCCTCAAATTCTTTCTTAAATGTAGCCGCGCAAACAACCAATTATGCTCATTGCCCTGCACTCTGCCACGCCCCCTGTCACACCCACCGCCTAAGCCCATTTCTGATACAGAAAAAAACTGCAGTAGTGGGTATGGAAGCATCTATTTATTCATTCTTTCTGTCCCTCTCCTTAGAACATTGTGGGCAGACTGACGACTCATTCTGTCTGATAGTGTCCCAGTTTCAAAACCCTGTAGTGTTCTGACCTCCTGCACCACTCACAGTGACAGAGCCAGACAGACGGACAACGGAGGAAATTATATAAACATTTCTCTCTCCCATCAGCACCTTTGAGACAAAAATCAACCCTTTTTCATTTGTATGGGTGCACGTGTCTGACACTGAACTGGTTGTGTGGTATTGTAGCCATTGGAAAAACTTGATATAGTTCCCTTTGGAGAATAATCTCTGATAGTGTTAAATCTGTGTTGCTGGGATGTGACCTTTCTGAATCGGATGTGAAATACAAACTAAAAGGTAGAGCGTCAACATCTCTGGGAGTGGGTCTGGATGCAACGATGATGATTACTTTTGCACAATGGGTAACTTTGGGTCGTTGCCATGGACTTCCTTTTGCTAGACAATAAATTGCATAAACTGCAGTTTCTCTCATGCTGCATAGACATACTTACTGAGACTGATTAGTAAAATGTATGCAACTAGATGCCCCAGTATCTGTGTATTAGAAATGTCGACGATGAATGAGTATGACGTGTCTCCTCTCTAACACTCAGGAAGCTCTGATTGAAACTCCCATTAGACAGCTCTGCAAGCGTCACGGCCAGTATGTACTTTGTACTTCCAAATAAGGTCTAAATTAAACTGTATAGGCACTCATGTCCCAAGGATTCTGAGGAGCAAAAACCTTACTGTTAAGCACAGCTCGAAAGTCTACAACACCCCAACACATTAGAGGTGTCGAGGATCAGTGGTGCAAAGTACTTAAGTCGTTTTTTGGGGGCAACTGTACTTTACCATTTATATTTTTGCTAACTTTTACTTCACTGCATTCCAAAATAAAATGTACTTTTTAATCCATACATTTTCCCTGACACCCAAAAGTACTCGTTACATTGTGACTGGAAAATGGTCCAATTCACTTATCAAGAGAACATCCCTGGTTATCCCTACTGCCTCTGATCTGACAGACTCACTAAACACAAATGCTTCATGTGTAAATTATGTCTGAGTGTTGGAGTGTGCCCCTGGCTATCCGTCAAAAAAAAAAAATATTAAAATGTTGCTGTCTGGTTTGCTTAATATAAGGAATTTGAAATGGTTTATACTATTAGTTTTGATACTTAAGTATATTTTAGCAATTCCGTTTACTTTTGATACTTAGGTATATTTAAAACCAAATACTTTTAGACTTTTACTCAAGTAGTATTTTACTGAGTGACTTTTACTTGAGTAATTGTCTATTAAGGTACTGTATCTTTACTTTTACTCAAGTATGACAATTTAGTAGTTCTTCCACCACTGCCAAAGAGGCATTTTTCAGTTGCTTGTAAATTTTTTCGGTTGCTTGACCTTTTTGGAAGTATAAACCAGCCATAACGGGAGTAAATTAAGATAGTTACTCAGCGAAACCCCATATTTGGTGAGTAACTAAAGTATTTTGACATTATAACGCATGCGGAGTTATCTAATGGAAATTTGAAATGGGGGCTTCCTGGGCTTTAGAGAGGAGACACGTCATACTCATCGTCGACAGTTCTAAAGGCTTGCACAGATACTGGGGCAGCAGTAAGTTAGATTTATAAGTGGCAGCTTCTTACTGGTCTCATGATTGCACACTTCAGTTAACTAACTGTTATTGACAATAAAGCTAACTGACGTTAGCTAACTACCTAGTTAGCATATAGTGGTATGACAGAAGGTGGCATTCAATGTAATCTCCTCTCTTGATCTTGTTATCACCGAGCTTGGCTAACTAGGCAGCTTTCTATCTCCATTGTCAGACATAAACGAGCTAGTTATTAGTTAGCGCAAGCTAGGCACTAGTTTGACAGCTAGTTAGTTAACGTTAGCTGAATAATGGGAGCAAGTTAGCAGGTGAACTGAAAAATGTCACACATATAAGCAGCCAACATAAGGTTTACAATGTCGTTATTTATCAACTACAACATATCCGTATGAATAGTATTCGCAGTTGTAGCTACGACAGGATAAAACAATGATAACGTTAGCTAGCTAGCTGCTAACTAACGTCACGGTAGCCGCCTGTCAACAACACAGCCTCTGTCAACTTACCCTTGCAGTGACTTTGTACACTGTATAGCCTTTCTTATGCTTTTTAGGGTCCGTAACAGTATAAAAACGTGCGAGTTCTCCTCGTTCCCGCTGCGATATCATTCTGATTGAAGCATAGCCATTAGCTAGCCAGTCTAAAAAGCCGGGGCTGCTTTGCTTCGTTCCAGATAGCCGCTGCTACACAGAGATAGAACAATGAGCCAGATAATTCACCGGATGTAGGAATGTGAAGTATCCGGTGGGCGTTTCCACTCACAACCAAATATTGGGACGAGAATAAACCCAACAACTGTGGTCAGCAGTGGAAGAATATGGAGTGAGATGGATTTTTGCCGACATTCAGATAATTTTCTCATCGATGAAACATTTAATCTCCATACAGTTTCCAAAACTGTTTCCGAAACTAAAATCTGTAACAAACAGATAAAAAAATGTGTCGTTTAGGAGTGCCAGGGCGAACTGAGTTATTGCACACGCACACTTCAAAGTAGGCGTTCCCTAACGGAAATTTGCGAATAAATGCCAATAGGATCTCATTAGTTCGTGCTTGGCTCTGCCCACCTCCTTGCTTGCATGGCCCACTATGACAGATTTTTATAACTATCTTGCGTTAGTTATTCAAATCTTTGGCTGCAAATCGCAAAATGACACACCGAAAGATCGGCCCCTCAAATTCTTCTTCTTCTTCGGTACTATGGCAGTCTGCAAACAAAAGTTAGAGCTGCATTCCCACACCAACTGGACCAGGGATGAAGGGATAAATTCATAAATTAAAAGTAAATTCCATTACAGGAAGATAAAAAATTACATTAATTCACAAAAACTAAAAAGTATTATCAGGAAAAATCTTCCCACTCCTTCAGTCATTCGATAACTCAAACTTCCCTACTCAGGCTGGGACTACTTGAGACAGTACTCCATGGAGCTCTTCAGATGTGAAATCTTTTAATCCCAGATATTGTTCAGCTGCAGAAACAATGATGTCGATTTTTCTTGACTTATTTCAAACTTGAGCAGTATTTACTACCATCTCATCTCCACCCGCTCCTTCAGCTATTTCCACAGCCTGCGACCTTCTTCACCCTTACAGGTAGTCCCAATGTGGAGATGCTTTCCATTGCCTGTCCAGGCTGTCCAGCATAGCCACGCATTATAACATAGAAGAAAACCCAAACATCCCTTGTCTGTCACAAATACTGAATACAATTACATTTGAATTTACTCTGTCGATTGTCTGTGGGGTTGGTTCTTAATCGGGTTGAAATTTGACAAAAACCACTTGAAACCCGTGAACCCCAAGGGACTCAGATTAACATTAATAACTTGGTTATTTCACGAAGGATAGAGAGGAAGGCTCCACACCACTTTCTCACTTGAGTATCTTGAGTATCTTATCTTTCTTCTGATAATCTCATTTTGCTCTTTTGTAGCTTTGTTATTAAGTGTGTGTGTGTGTTTCCTATCCCTGTTCACTTCTCTCCCTGTAGGTTGTACAGACACTCCCTACCCCTTGGCTACAACCCTTCTAATTTAGTGTATCCTGCTCGCACAACCCATGTGGAATTTCTAGTCCCCGGCAGCGTTTGGAACTGCCGATTTGCGGTCAAGAAGACTGAGTTAATCTCAGCCTATGTTGCCCATAAGTCCTTACACCTTTTGGCTCTGACAGAGATGTGTATTACCCCAGAGAACACTGCTACTCCACCTGCTCTCTCGTTATCTGACTATGTGTTCTCTCATAGTCCGAGAGCATCTGATCATTGCGGGGGTTGGCACAGGGCTACTTATTTCTCTTAAGTGGAGATTTTCTATTTTCCCACTCTCACCTGTCTATCTCCTCATTTGAATTCCATGCTGTCACATGTCCACTCTATTGCCAACCAGGTTCCCTTGGAGTGTTAAATTAGCTTGACATCTTGATAAGCTGATCCTGACGATGGCTCACCACTCATCGTACTGGGCGAATTCAACCACCCGACGCCTGACTTCGAATCATTTCTTTCCAACTTTTTCTTTTGTACATTGAGACTTGGGAAGTTAAAATGTGGATGTGTCAAGTATGACCCAGGATGACAGCCTCACACCCAAACCTCCCTGACCTCCTGACCAATGAGCTCAATGCTTCCTTCAATACTCTTCAATACAATGCGTCTGAAGGTCTGATCCTCCATCAGAGCCACGTAGTACCTTTCTAGACAATGTGCCGGATGGTAACTATAGATGTGGCGGATGTAACCAATGTAACTTTACGAACAAATGCACAATGTTTAATCACCCTATTACGAGCAAGGCCATTAAGATTAAGGGAATCATTACATGTCTCACATAAAAAATGGATATACCTGATCAAGTGTATTTGTGGTCTATGCTATGTAGGAAAAACAAAACGAGCTCTGAAAACAAGGATAGCAGAACACAGGAGTAATATCAGGACTAGAGGTCGACCGATTAATCGGAATGGCCAATTAATTAGGGCCGATTTCAAGTTTTCATAACAATCGGTAATCTGCATTTTTGGACACCAATTATGGCCGATTACATTGCACTCCACGAAGAGACTGCGTGGTAGGCTGACTACCTGTTACGCGAGTGCAGCAAGAGCCAAGGTAAGTTGCTAGCTAGCATTAAACTTATCTTATAAAAAACAATCAATCTTAACATAATCACTAGTTAACTACACATGGTTGATGATATTACTAGTTTATCTAGCTCTTCCTGCGTTGCATATAATCGATGCGGTACCTGTTAATTTATCATCGAATCACAGCCTACTTCGCCAAACGGGTGATGATTTAACAAGCGCATTCGCGAAAAAAGCACTGTCGTTGCACCAATGTGTGTGTACCTAACCAACAGCAATATTTAGACTTAGGGATGCCACCCGTTAGATAAAATATGGAACGGTTCTGTATTTCACTGAAAGAATAAACGTTTTGTTTTCGAAATGATAGTTTCCAGATTTTACCATATTAATGACCTAAGGCTCGTATTTCTGTGTGTTATATTATAATTAAGTCTATGATTTGATATTTTGATAGAGCAGTCTGACTGAGCGGTGGTAGGCAGCAGCAGGCTCGTAAGCATTCATTCAAACAGCACTTTCCTGCATTTGCCAGCAGCTCTTCGCAATGCTTGAAGCACAGCACTGTTTATGATTTCAAGCCTATCAACTCTCGAGATTAGGCTGGCAATACTATAGTGCCTATAAGAACATCCAATAGTCAAAGGTATATGAAATACAAATGCTATAGAGAGAAATAGTCCTATAATTCCTATAATAACTACAACCTAAATCTTCTTACGTGGGAATATTGAATACTGATGTTAAAAGGAAACACCAGCTTTCATATGTTCTCATGTTCTGAGCAAGGAACTTAAACGTTAGCTTTTTTACATGGAAAATATTGCACTTTTACTTTCTTCTCCAACACTTTGTTTTTGCATTATTTAAAGCAAATTGAACATGTTTCATTATTTTTTGGAGACTAAATAGATTTTATTGATGCATTAAGTTAAAATAAAAGTGTTCATTCAGTATTGTTGTAATTGTCATTATTACAAATATATATATAAAAATCGGCTGATTAATTGGTATCGGCTTTTTTGGTCCTCCAATAATCGGTATCGGTATCAGCGTTGAAAAATCATAGTCAGTCCACCTCTAATCAGGACCCTTGACCAGAGAAACCCTATGGCTGCGCAATTCATGGAGTCTCGTCACAACATTAGCTCTTTGAGATACATTGGCATCGAACATGTTTAGACTCCTGGGGGGGTACTGATAATCTATTATTTAGAAGAGAATTGTATTGGATTCACCATTTGTGTACCGTGTCTCCTAGAGGTCTGAACCAAGAGTTTGATATCAGACCATTTCTTACATGAATATGTCACTTTGATTTGTCTTGCCTTCCAGCTTACCCACTTGGTATTTTTGTAAATATATATTATTTTCTGGAACTACTACATGTACACATCTCAATGTTATTAAATTATTAGAGATACACAAATAGTTTTTGCAACTGTAACCGATGTGAAGTGGCTAGCTAGTTAGCGGTGGTGCGCGCTAATAGCGTTTCAACCAGTGACGTCACTCGCTCTGAGGACCTTGAAGTAGTTGTTCCCCTTGCTCTGCAAGGGCCGTGGCTTTTGTGGAGTTTTATTTTATTTATCTGTTATTTTACCAGGTAAGTTGACTGAGAACACGTTCTCATTTGCAGCAACGACCTGGGGAATAGTTACAGGGGAGAGGAGGGGGATGAATGAGCCAATTGTAAACTGGTGTGGGTAACGATGTGTGGGTAACGAGTGATGGGTAACGATGCTTCGAGGGTGGCTGTTGTTGATGTGTGCAGAGGGTCCCTGTTTCTAGCCCAGGTTGGGGCGAGGAGAGGGACGGAAGCTATACTGTTACATTGATGCCGTGACCCGGATCGCTGGTTGCTGCGGAAAAGGAGGAGGTCAAAAGGGGGGTGAGTGAAATGTGTATATTCTGGGAGCACTCAGTTTGTTGGACCAGACAAAGATCTGTTTCGGATCGGAACATTGTCAGTAAATCGGTGAATTGGGAGCTTTAACAGTGTGCGGGCCTTCTTGTTCTATACTTTGACCTCACTCTTTCCCAGTCCCCTACCACTCACAAGGCATGCAATATGCTTGACCTCATCTTTACTATAGGCTGTTCACCTACAAATCTCACTGCAACCCTCCTCCAGGTCTTTGATCACTACTTTGTTTATTTTTCTCACCATTTCTCCTCCAACTCTACCCACTCAGCCCCTACCCAGATGGTCATGCACCATCGCAATCTTTCCTCTCTCTCTCCCACTACGCTCCACTTCTATCCTATAATTTCTCCCTTCTGCTAATTCATTCTCCCTACTGTCTCTGCCTCTTCGATCCTACTCTCCTCCCTTTCCGCATCCTTTGACACTCACTGTCCTCTTTCCTCCCGACTGGCTCGGTCCTCCCCTACTGCTCCGTGGCTGAGTAACTCACTAAGTACTCACAGAACACGGCTGCAGTCATCTGAGCAGAGATGGCGGAACACTCCATTTCCGGAGGACCTATCATCCTTTCACTCCCTCCTCTTCCTCTGTATTTACTGTTAAAGCCGTTTTCTATCAATCAACATTTCAAGCCTCTGCCTCCAACCCTGGGAAACTGTTCTCCAGGGGTTGGAACCGGTTCAGGGAACAGAACAGAAAACCAATTTTTTCGAAGAACAGAATCAGCACTGGAAATGAAAGTGATATACACTGTTCCAGAAAATAAAAGTTATTTGAAAGCAAGGAAACCAGTTAGTCACTCTGTCACTCAGAAACGTATTCCAGTGTCTTATTTTAGCATAGTCTATTAGCCTACTACTGACGTTACAAGCGTGATTCAGTATTTAAGACAAGAAAGGATTAACTTTTTCAACGCTGGTTGAGTATACTACATTTCACATTAGATTTATTCACTTCAAAAAGGTAAGACGTGTTTTTATTTTAATTCTGGCGCCGCTGTGCACACACAAGCTTGTTAGCTATCTAGCTAGTTTTGGTCCATCGTTAAGCCAACTCTCTGAAGTTCAATGACATTCAAAATTCTTTCATAGAAGCCAGTCCTACGTAGGTATAATTCTGTGGGCGTAATTCAGATAATGCATGTCATAACAACAAGATGACCTCCATCCTCTCTCACTCTCTCCCCACTGCAAAATTTCAGTCACATCTCTTGCCCTACACTTCTCTGTCCAATGCATGTAAATAGCTTGCCCGCTCCATAGCAAGCTGCTCTATCCGCACTGATTGTGAAGTAATTTAATGTTGAGCTAAATGTAAAAAAAAAATAACAGAAAGGAACAATTCAACCTGTCAATTTTGGGGGTTTGAACTGGTTCAGAACTTTGTTTTAGTGGTCGGAACAATGGAACGGAACAAAAAAATATAGAATTAAACGATTGGAAAATTATTTTGGTTCCAACCCCTGCTCTTCTCCTCTTTTTCCTCCTTAATCCTCCACCTCCTCCATCTCTCAGCCTACTGAGTCCACTGGCCTCACTCACACAGTACTACCCTACGCCTTGACCTCTTTCTTCCCTCTCTCTCCAGATGAAATTCTGTGACTAGTGAAGTCTGGCCGCCCGACAACCTGCCCACCTGACCCCATCCCCTCCTACCTTCTCCAGACCTCTCTGCAGACCTTCTCACTTCCCTCATCAACTCATCCCTGACCATTGGCTGCGTTCCCTCTGACTTCAAGATGGTCAGAGCCGCTTCCTCTTCAAGAAAACAACACTCAACCCATGTGACATGAAAAACTATAGACCATTATCCCTTATTTATTTTCTTTCCAAAACACTTGAGTGTGCTGTCTATGACCAACTCCTTTGTTATCTCTCTCAGAATGATCTTCTTGACCCTAATCAGTCAGGCTTCAAGGAGGCTCACTCAACTGACACCACTCTCCTCTGTGTCACATAGGCTCTCCGCTCTACCAAAGCGGACTCTCTCTCCTCTGTTCTCATCCTCCTAGATCTGTCCACTGCCTCGCCACCGTTATCCATCAGATCCTTCTCTCCACCCTCTCAGGACTGGGCATCTCATCTCATCCTGTGTAATCCTGTGTCTGCACCATGGGTTCGTACTACAGGGCTCAGTTCTAGGCCCTCTCCTCTTTACACCAAGTCACTCGGCTCGATCATAACCTCACATGTCCTCTCCTATCATTGCTATGCGGATGACACTATTACTTTTCTCATCCTCCCTTTCTGATACTCAGGTGGCAACACGCATCTCTGCGTGCCTGCCGGACATCTCAGCTTGGATGTCAGCCCACCACCTCAAGCTCAACCTCGATAAGACAGAGCTCCTCTTCAATTCCACCGTGGGGAGGCAGGAATAGCTAGTAGCAGTAGCTAGCATGCCTTAGTTAGCTAGCCTGGTTAACATGCTTTGCAGTGTTTATCTAACCTTGTCTCTACAGTCTCATAGAACCAGATCACTGAGGCGAGCCGACCCTTCTTTGACCAAGTCTGGGAAATTAGGAAAGTGGTGCTTTACCAAGGCAGGCACAGAAGGCAGGGTGTCCCCACCGAACCTGGCCGACCTCTCCCTTCAAGAGTATCCTCCCGCAACCGGCGACAATGCGCACAAGACCCAGGTTAAGCGAGGGCAGCTTCTGCATGCAACAAGCCCAGGCTAAACAAGACATTTGATCCGACCAAAGACCCAAATCCATCCTGCATCCCTCAACTCAGACTCAGCCGAGGTACAGGCCTCCGGGAGAGGACGGTCACTATTGGAAACACCAAGCAGCCGGTGACAATGTGCACGTGAACTGGTTCAAGCAAGGGCAGCCTGAGCATGCACCAAGCCGAGACATACAAAACAACAAACATGAGTATCTTTTGTTGATATGGTGTAACCGCATGACCGGGCGCATGGTCGCTAACCTGAACCCGGTTTGTTGGCCTTTGTCGTTTCGTTCGCGTTAGCAATCTCACTCTTTGCTTTAGCCAGGCTTAGCAACCTGAAGAATAACTAATTGGTTGCTAGGTAGGAAACTATGAAAACAAAATACAAACTCTAGCACAGAACGTCCAAAGGGGGGCTCAACCACAAAAGGAGAGATTAGTTGGAGCAAAGTTTGATAGACTGTTTGTTTAAGTAGCTGAATTGTTCTGCTCAGCTCAATGTGAAGAGCAGAATTGAAGGAATGAATCAGAGCCTCAGTGTTATCACCTGTTGAAGGCGGGGCTTCTAGCGAGGCACGGCTTTCATTTGCCTTGTCAGGCTTGATTGTAAGTTCTTCAGTCGAGCTCGTGAGAACGCGACTCAACATAGTTCTGTGTTCTACTGAGGTAGCCTAGCGGTGAAGTGTGTTGGGACAGTAACATTGGTTCGAATCCCTGGGACGACAAGGTGGAAAAATATGCTGTTCTCCCAATAACGACTGCTCCCTGGGCATCGATGACGTGGACGTCAATTAAGGCAGCCCCCGTAACTTTCTGATTCAGAGGGGTTGGATTAAATGTGGAAAACACATTTCGGTTGAATGCATTCAGTTGTGTGTCTGACTAGGTATCCCCTTTCCCCTGAAAGGGAACAGATAGACAGAAAGAAGGAGGAAAGTCTATCATTTGGGTCAAGTGACTTGCGTCTACCCCTCCTGGCATGTTCATCATGCTTTATCTTGGCCAGGTCGCAATTGTAAATGAGAACGTGTTCTCAATTTGCCTACCTGGTTAAATAAAGGTGAAATAAAATAAATAAAAAATCATAAACCATGAAGCATCAATGTCTGACGAGATGCCAGAGATGACACCTTTAATCTGTGCTTTACTCCACTTAATGAGTCAATATTTTTCTCAGCCACAATGCACGTATGATTTTGATTTTTAGACCAATGAGATAAAACAGAATAGAAGACAGACACAAAGAGAGTCAAGGTGATGAAACACATTTTAATCTAATCACAAAAGTACAGAAATATGCAGTAAAATTGAATAGACCTACTTTACAGAAATAACATGGAAGCTCCAGGCTAATATTTATTGCCATGAATAAACAAAGACCTGTCATCAAAATCAAAGTTTGGTTGATTTAATGTAGCGCAATCAAAGAGCAATCAATGCTAAATAGGCATAGCCAGTGGCTATTTTGATTAATTGATTGTAATCATTAGAGCATGAATGGGGGCAAAAGAAATATGTATATAATGGACAAAAAAACATTCAGGGACCTACCCAGAGCAGGGCAAAATGTAATACATATGTTGATGTTTTTTCTCATCTTGGCCTGGACCGATTCTTATAGCATTGTCATCCAGAGCATCAGCAAGACACTTCCAGCAGCAGAGGTCACGACCCAGGAACTGCTTCCTCTGGGGGACGTGTTGTAGTTAAATGGCTTCAAGGGCCCAGCCTGTAAGGATGGATCACTCCTGCAACTCACTGAAAGAGTAGCTGTCATGTTGCGGATGTTTCCCTCATACATGGTGTAGTTTTTCTGTAGAAGGAACAAACATGACATGGATGGAGAGGATGTTTTGAAATGACAGCATGAGCATTTACATTTTTATTGAGTGGATGCTTACATTGACATCTATGATGAACCCAATCTGAGGGACCCTCTTCATTGTGGCCTCATGCACGGCAGTAGACGACTGGTCCCAAGCTGCAGTCTTAAACATCTCCTCAATGTCTCTGTGGGGCACACACAAAGTCATTCTGGTTTACATGAAACAACTTAATATAATATATGCCATTTAGCAGATGCTTTTATCCAAGCGACTTACATTAATATGATTTTACTGCTCTAGGGATGTAATTATTCTTTCGATTACCTTATTTACTATTATGTATTGATTTACTTATTATATATTTTTTCACCCTTTATGTGATGCACAATGCAGAGAACGCCGGAAGAAGAATTATCATTTAATTACCACAGTGATTTTTTGTAATGTTAGTTTTTGTGTCAAGTAATCCCATAAGGGATGGGTTGCCAATTTGACACAAAAATAAAATGTTATTCATTCATTTAATTAATTAATTCATTCATGCAGTCATGCGTAACTAGCCACTAAAACAAACAGGCACAGTACCAGTCTAAAAATGTAAATGTGTGGGTGTAAACTGTGACAATGTGAAGGCTCTTACTGGTTGACTGTCTTCCCCATCATGGCCATGTATGCATGCATGTCAGGGTGGCTGCAGCAGCTGGTGACGGGGATGGCTGGGTAGTAGAAGACAAAGGCTAGACACATCTCATCAGTGGTGGCAAGCCCTAACTGTGTGATTCCTTCGCGATTGGTTGTGTTATAGGTGCACTCCACAACAATCTCATCGCCCTGCAGTGGGGAAGAGATACTGCTTTAAGAAAGATCTAATGACTAACAATACCACTCATCCATGACAACCATTTGAAATACAGGAAGTACATGGATGCTTACTGGTTTGATGGTCTTAATATTTCCCAGATTGGTGGTCTGCTGCATCTCAAAGTTGAAGTTCTCATCCAAGCCCAGGAAGTCAATCTGCTCTCCATTCCTGTGGAGGTTAGAATCAAGAGCACATCAGTGGTGAGAGTGAAGAATCATCCAGAAAGATCATCAAAGCTTATCGCTAATTATCCAGACAATGACACCACGTATTGGTCATATCATAGGCTGGTATCATGATCATATTTTGGGGTGTCCTCTCTCCGGGGACACAACTTTGGTTTTAGAATTGGGGGGGACATATATATACATAAAAATATATATATTTGTTTGTTTTTTCCAGTCGGATAAACACTTCAAACAGCCTACCCAATCACTCAGAGGCGTCCGCATGGTCCTAAAGCGCACCGTTGCACTGTTTTGTATCACATTCCAATGATAGAACTGGGGGGGGGACAAAAATGCAATTTCCCAAGTAAAAGTTGCGACCCTGCCGCTCTCTCTCACCTGATGTGGCCAGCTTGCACCTTCCTCCCAGCCAGGTGAGTGTGCAGTGCCACGGAGAACACAGAGAGGTCAGGGACAGGGTCAGGCAGGATCTGGGGAAAGCCAGAAAGCAGGGTCATTTTGAACAAAATCCTGTTTTGTTGAAACAGAGATGGCTATGCATAGTATACCAGAAAGGAAAGAGTTAGCTGGCTCTTTCCTTTTTTGATGACAATCTGCTCTACAATGTCATCAACATCAGCCATCCTTCTTCAATCTAGTGTCAAAGGGCACTGAGCGTACGTCTGAGAAGTGTGATGTGTTACAGAGGCCGTAGCTGTGGAATGCTGGGGCATTGGGCGGGATAGTGTAGCCCCAGCCAATGGCCACCATTAGGCCTGTAGTCATGATGCCCACATCATGCTGCCTGAGCTGGGCAGTGTAGTACAGCCTCAGGCCTGAGCTATCCCTCCGGCCTGCAGGGGGAGACAGAGGAGAAGACGTGATGATGGGGGCTTTAGATGATCGCTAAATTCAATCAAAGTCCTGGAGAACCTCAGGGTGTGCAGGCTTTGTTCTGTTCAAGGACTAGCACATGGTTCACCTAATTATCAAGATTGGAGCAGGGTAAACCTGTTAATCCTATATTAGTGGATTGTAACATTTTAATTACTAGCTAGTGAATGGTTACCTGCTTCTTGGGCCAGGTTGTTGTAGTGGATTTCCAGCCTGTAGAACTCATCATTATTCTGTCCTCCAATAGGGATCCCAGCTATTTCTGGAAGCTCAAAAGCCTGGAATGGAGAAGACAATGTAGAGACAGAGATCAGACTAGCATGTGTGTCCATGCATGCATGCGTGTATATTAATGTTTTCAGAAGGGGGCAGTCTCTCACCCCTCCTCCCACCCCCCAGGCAGACACCACTCTGATGCAGTCCTCCCCTGATCCTTCCGTGTAGCATTTCTTCTCGTAGGTCTGGTTCACAGAGGAGGGGCAGCCATAGAGAAGCATGTGGTGGACCAGGTCCAGGTGCTCAATCACCGGCTCAATCTGAGCGACAGGGAGAGAGAAGCAGGGAGAGGGAAGAGATGACTCCAATGACAAACTTATGATGTAATTGCAAAATGATTAGACCATGAAATGATAGAGGGCTCATTTACCCGATAGATATGATTTTTGCCGTTGAGCTTTGGCACCTTCATGACCTTGCAGTGGTAGTATGTACGTTCGGCAGGGACAGTAACCTGCAATGGAAGAAGGACTACTGTGTTAACGATGCAGTCCGGGATCTTAAGTACAACAGATTTGTAACATATTGTATGAATTGGATTCATAACCTATCATACGAATTGCAAAAAAAATAACAGATGATAATAATAATTTGCAGGACATAACATATCATACAAAATGGATGAAGTAGTACACAAAAAACAGGGACCCGTCTTGGCTCGTGAGCACCACTTTCAAAACTACTGGCTGAAATTATACAGAAGTTCTGGAGCATCACTTTAATAGTATAAGTGTTGCCAGTCCATTCTGTTCCACAGTCACATGTTGTAGACTAAAGATACCACCTCCTGTATATTCAATATCACAATCTTAATTCAAATTCATTTAATTCATTAATCTTTGACCTGTTCCACCCCAGGAGTAAAGTAAAATATTTTACTTCAAACTAAAAGTCCTGCTGTGCCTGATCTAGAGGAAATAGATGATCCCCCTTCAGGACATGTGTGTGAGGTCACTCTTACATTCTCCACAACGAAGTCTAGATAGTTGCTGTCTGGGGGGCTGGATCTGGGCATGAACTTGAGTAGATTGACCTCCTTGGTCCCCCTTCTACTGGCATGGTACCTTATGTCATCAGACGTGCCATAGGCATAGATCAGCTTCACTGGACTGTCCTATGAGAAGAGGAGGGGGATGGAACAAAACAACATCAATTGACATAAAACATACAAGAGCACAGAAGAACAAAAATCACAGAGTGAAGACTAGGTGTGAAGAAAAGGCCTAGAAGCCAGTAGACACTTAGTAGGGTCTGCATCATTTAGTGACATTGGTGTTTTGACACTTGTTATGTCACCATTGTCTTTATTAATGCTGTTTTTGTGAACCATCTAGGGTTACAACTGCTCACTTTGAAAATGTTTGCCTGCCTCCCTGTGTATAGGCCATTGTTCCAATCACCGGATTATTTGTGTTGAATTACTCTAAATAAAATAATCAGTAGGTGCATGTAAACCAGAGATGGTCTCCAGAGTGCTTTCAAAGAGCAGGTACATTAGATTGAACACACTGAACAGAATATAAATGAATCAAGGGATTAGGAGGAAACTGGAGCTTTGCATGGAGGCCTGTAGTGAGATTATGAGAAGATGTAAAAGTACAAACAATGAAGCACAACAATGAAATGCTAGACCACAATATAGTGTAAAAAGATTGTGGTCCAAACAATGGAACGTATCACACCTTAATCTAGACATTGAACCATGGGAACGGCCATAGGAGCAGATCCTATTTCTCAGGGGTGTGAACGCCTAAAGACCATACCATTATTACCATGGCAACAGATGGGGAAGGATATTTTGGCCCACCATCACTTGAGAAACTAACGAACTCTATGTTTGTTATAAAGAATACATTTATTTAGGTTAAAAGGGAACAACTCTCAAACCCGGCTTAGGTTGCTTAGATATTTGTAAACTAACCTTTTATGAATAGAAATAGTCAATCATGATAACGGAACATGATCTTCCTCTTCAATCCTTTCAAGACTTTTAGTACAGATTACTTGTTAACAGTTTGTGTCTCTGTGTGAAACAGTTGACTTACGGTGATGTGGAAGTCTTCCTCGTCACAAGACTGGATGGACCTCCTGAAGGTCATGGTGGTTTGACCATCTGCTTCGGTCAGGGACAGGAGGGTGTAGCTCTGTTTCTTATCCACCAGGGGAAATGAGTTCCCTGTGGCATGATAATCCTGAAAGACAGACAACACAGAAATACTGAAGTTATCTGGAGTCTATATGAAGGTTAATAGAGTTCTGTGTTATTAAACAAAAATGTTGTGGCGTTTCTGAAGGAGCAACACATTCACAGGTAACTTTAATGAGTCATTTAATCTTCCAACGGTTTGCAGGTGTTGAAAACCAATACACCTACAACTCCTCCTTCTTTGGGTCGGCAGGTAGCCTAGCGGTTAGAGCGTTAGTCCAATAACCAAAAGGTTGCTGGATTGAATCCCCGAGCGGACAAGGTAAAAATATGTCGTTCTGCCCCTGAACAAGTCAGTTAACCCATTGTAGGCTGTCATTGTAAATAAGAATTTGTTCTTGCCTAGTTAAATAAAGGTTTAAAAAAACTCCATATGACTAGATCAGTGTTCCCCAACAGCGCACATTTTTGCTGTAGCACCCCAGACAATCACACCTGATTCAACTTTTCAACTAATCAAGTCCTTAATGAGTTGAATCAGATAAGCTTGTCCAGGGCAACAACAAAAATGTGCTGTTGGTGGTACTTGAGGACTGGAGTTGGGAAACACTGAACTAGATAATCATGATTACTGCTACTACTATAGCCACTTTACTGTTACAGTAGCCTACTTCTATCCCTACAATATAACTACTGCTATTCCTGCACGTAACAGAACAACAACTACTACAATACATTACCACTCGTTCTCTTGTGTCTAATAGTAATGATTAGAAACTAGTTAATAATAACAGGTTAATAGTTTAGATACCATGAAATAGGTGCCATTTGGTCCGACCCCTCCCATAACGATGTCCGATGCAGCCATGCCTCCATTTGGGCTGAACCCGAATCCCAACCAGCCAGTGGTCTTGACGGTCAGCTGGAACATGATGGTGCCCTGGACCTCACTGAACCCCCACTTCAGAATGACGTTACTGTCTGCGTCAAGGTTCTCCATGAAGGGCATGAGTGTGTCCTGCTGTGCCCCTGTCCCTGGAGGCCAAGCCAGGAGCAGGGAGAGGAGTAGAGGGATCATACTGTCTTGTCACCCACAGATAGACCCTGAGACCTCTACCTGATGAGAGACACACACTCCCAAACAAACAGCTGTCTAGCTACGGAGCACCGCTAAGATTCTAATACACACTCACTCACTCAAACAACAGAGTCCTTCAGGGTCGTTACACACTCACACACACTCCCTAGCTCTAACTTTTCTGAGATGTTCTCTCTCCTTTTGCCACCCTCCTCTCCTCCTCCTTAGTCGTTCCTACCTCCTCCCTCATATAAACCTGTTCCTACACAAATTACACTGTCAGTGGATTACTGGAAGTCCTGAGTCTGGAGTCATATACTGTAGGAGTGATATATGATATGAGGAGGAGAGGAGGGATGCCTTTGTTTTGGAGTTGGAGAACAGGTGAACAGTTCTGTAGGTTTTGATCCAAAAGAATGGAAGGAATTCCAACAAACATGTTCACATTGGGACAATGCACCTTTGCTCATAGGTTCCACATTACCCCCAAGGCATGAGCCGAGTGTGGGAAACCCATATCTGGTGATGGCAGCCCCCATCTTTTCTCAGTAAACATTGACACCAAAATTCTGTACATTGGCACTGTACAGAATTCCGCCTCCTGGACATTATGGGCATACAGTGTTTCTAGCCTCTGATTGGCCAGTTGGTCCGACCTATGCTCTTACAAGGTTATAAATAGATCCCAGTCCCGGACCGTCCTTTGTCGCTGTGTGATTTCTTGTGAGAGCATGGTCAGACCTATGCCTTTGGGATGCGTAGAAAAACATAAGTTCACTATTGTTGCTAGCATTGTTATTATTGCAGTGTGTGCTAGCTTAGCTGGGTTTATTTAGTTAATCCTTGTTGTTATTGTGTTATTGTTACCTTCAAAACAAAGTCGTTTGATATTGGGGACGCTGACGTAGATAGATGAAGTTAACAAGCTAGCTAGTTTCATAATTATTTTGATCGTGGTATATGGCGTTGGTGTTTGCTAGTGTGATATATTACTGGTTCACTGATTTGGCCATGAGAATGTTGTCATAGCGTTGATATTTTCCACGGCAAACTAAATTGTGTTAAGCCATAAGCACAGCTGGTTCTCTAACAACAACTAGCTAACTCAGGAACGCTTAACTCCGTTCTCTTATATTGAGGCGGTTCGGAAAGTATTCAGACCCCTTGACTTTTTCCACATTTTGTTACGTTACAGCTTTATTCTCAAATTTATACAATAATTTCCCCCCCTCATCAATCTACACACAATACACCATAATGACAAAGTGAAAGCAGGTTTTTAGAAATTGTTGGAAATTAAATCAAATTAAAAACAGAAATACTATATTTACATGAGTGCTCAGACCCTTTGCTATGAGACTCGAAATTGAGCTCAGGTGCATCCTGTTTCCATTGATTGCTATATAGAGTAGGCAGACAGTCATTGAGGCATTCAGTTACTGTTCGATTGAACATTAGGCTGGGCAAAACGAGTGACCTAAGCGACTTTGAGTGCCAGGCGCGCCAATTCCAGTATCTAAGAAATTGATGGCCTCCTGGGCCTTTCACGCACGACAGTGTCTAGGGTATACAGAGAATGGTGCGACAAACAAAAAACATCCAGTCAGCAGTAGTCCTGTGGGCGAAAAAAGCTTGTTGATGAGAGAATGGCAAGAATCGTTCAAGCTAAGAGGTGGGCCACAAACAGGAAAATAACGGCGCAGTACAAGAATGGTGTGCAGAACGGCATCTCGGAACACACAACTCGTGGGTCCTTGTCACGGATGGGCTATTGCAGCAGACAACCACACCAGGTTCCACTCCTATCAGTTAAAAACAAGAAGAAGAGGCTCCAGTGGGAACGCGATCACCAACACTGGACAACTGAGGAGTGGAAATCATCCCCTGGTCCAGAGAAATCTCAGTTCCTGTTACATCATGCAGAGTCAGGATTTGGCGTAAGCAGCTTAAGTCCATGGCCCCATCCTGCCTGGTGTCAACAGTACAGGCTGGTGGCGGTGGTGTAATGGTATGGGGAATATATTCCTGGCACACATTAGGTCCCTTGACACCAATTGAGCAACGTGTCCATGCCCCAAAGAATTCAGGCTGTTCTGGGGGCAACCTGGCCGACCCGGTACTAGATGAGTGTAATTAATAAACTTGCCACTGAATGTATATCAATATAAGAGAACAGAGGTGAACATTCCTCAGCTAACATCTAGCTAGTTAGACCTGTTTACAGTGAAGGGTCCTGAGGATCCCCATTGTTTTTTGTTGTATACTTGCCTGTGAAAGTGATTATCTAACTAACTCACCGTTTGAACAGTTTGTTGGTGGGTGGAGGAGGTCTTTTGTAATATTTTAGCTAAAACGGTGTTGCAGCTGGTAACGCAAGTACATTATTATTTCTGTTACAATCATATACATAACATAGCTATCCATAGCCTACACATTTGTATGATAGCTAGCTAGATCTATCCAGCTGGGCTGTTGGATAGAGCTTCAAAGGGAAGCACAACCGAGAGCTGCCCAGTGACACGAGCCTACCAGACGAGCTGAATAACTTCTATGCTCACTTCGAGGCAAGTAACACTGAAACATACATGAGAGCATCAGCTGGTCCGGATGACTGTGTGATCACGCTCTCCGCAGCCGATGTGAGTAAGACCTTTAAACAGGTCAACATTCACAAAGCAGCGGGGCCAGACAGATTACCAGGACGTGTATTCTGAGCATGCGCGGACCAACTGGCAAGTGTCTTCACTGACATTTTCACCTCTCCCTGTCTGAGTCTGTAATACCAACATGTTTCAAGCAGACCACCATAGTCCCTGTGCACAAGAACACTAAGGTAACCTACCTAAATGACTACCGACCCGTAGCACTCACGTCTGTAGCCATGAAATGCTTTGAAAGACTGGTCATGGCTCACATCAACACCATTATCCCAGACCCAGAAACCCTAGACCCACTCCAATTTGCATACCGCACCAACAGATCCACAGATGATGAAATGTCTATTGCACTCCACATTGCCATTTCCCACCTGGACAAAAGGAACATCTATGTGAGAATGCTATTCATTGACTACAGCTCAGCGTTCAACACCATAGTGCCCTCACAGCTCATCACTAAGCTAAGGACCCTGGGACTAAACACCTCCCTCTGCAACTGGATCCTAGACTTCCTGACGTGCCGCCCCCAGGTGGTAAGGGTAGGTAACAACACATCCGCCAAGCTTATCCTCAACACAGGGGCCTCTCAGGGGTGCGTGCTCAGTCCCCTCCTGTACTCCCTGTTCACTCAGGACTGCACGGCCAGGCACAACTCCAACACCATCATTAAGTTTGCTGATGACACAACAGTGGTAGGCCTAATCACCGACAATGATTCGACAGCCTATAGGGAGGAGGTCAGAGACCTGACCGTGTGGTGTAAGGACAACAACCTCTCCCTCAACGTGATCAAGACAAAGGAGATGATTGTGGACAACAGGAAAAGGAGGACCGAGCACCCCTCCCCTTTCTCATTGATGGGGCTGTAGTGGAGCAGGTTGAGAGCTTCAAGTTCCTTGGCGTCCATATCACCAACAAACTAACATGGTCCAAGAACATCAAGACAATCGTGAAGAGGGCACGACAAAATCTGTTCCCCCTCAGGAGACTGAAAAGATTTGGCATGGGTCCTCAGATCCTCAAAAGGTTTAACAGCTGCACCATTGAGAGCACCCTCACGGGTTGCATCACTGCCTGGTATGACAACTGCTTGGCCTCCGACCACAAGGCACTACAGAGGGTAGTGCGTACGGCCCAGTACATCACCAGGGCCATGCTTCCTGCCATCCAGGACCTCTGTACCAGACGGTGTCAGAGGAAGGCCCTAAAAATTGTCAAAGACTCCAGCCACCCTAGTCAAGCGGTACCGCAGCACCAAGTCTAGGTCCAAGAGGCTTCTAAACAGCTTCTAACACATATGGAATCATGTAGTAACCATAAAAGTGTTAAACAAATCTAAATATATTTTATATTTGAGATTCTTCAAAGTAGCCACCCTTTGCCTTGATGACAGAGGATGGAAGTTCAGTATGTAGCTAGATGTAGAAGGCTAATGTTAACTACAGTAGCTAACATTGCCCATGAATGGAAGAGACGCTTGCGAGCAAGCATTTTAGCCAGGTAGCCTAGGACAACAACAAATAAAAGCGTGTACTGTATGACAGAGTGATAGACGTTTCATCAACATGAAAGAGAGGCGGATGGCATTGGCATTTCTCTACAAGTAGGGTGAGTCAACTTGCTACCTGCATGAACGCACACACAAACACACACGCACACAGAAATCAGAACCATGGACAGCCACATCATATTTAGCTTAACGTTGATTGGACTAAATTGTTTATGGTATCTTTAGTTGTCACTGTATTAGACTAAGCAGAGGTGATTTGATGATGTTGAAATATTGAAGTTGAAATGGTGCTGGAATAGTGGAGGCAGTGCCTGTTTTCATTGCGACTTGCCGTAACTCTGTGGTTCTCAATCAATAGTTGTTTAGACCTGCCTAAGATAAATAATGGATTTATTGTGATGGTGTATATTCAACTGCTTTAATAGACTTTTAAAATGTAGATGTTCCAAAGGCGCGCATCAACGGCTTGTATGTGTGAAGGCCTGGAGATGCTAAACGTGTTTATGTTAGTATGTTAGTTAGTCTTTTGCAACATAATAACCGGCTGACACAATTTCATGGACTACCACAGCCCTACTCTGAGCTCCTTGACTACCTGGGTAAACAATGACGATCACTTTTTTTTTTTTACCTAAAAAAAAATATATATATACTGTATTATGGCCTGTATGTTTTGTTTATTCCATGTGTAACTCTGTGTTGTTTTATGTGTCGAATTGCTATGCTTTATCTTGGCCAGGTCGCAGTTGCAAATGAGAACTTGTTCTCAACTAGCCTACCTGGTTAAATAAAGGTGAAAAATAAAATAAATAAACTCAGTCACTGTGTTTCTCAAATACTTCACCATAACCCACCAGTGTTATTACTCCGTGAGGTAGACATTCATCATGCAGTCAATTCTCCAATCAGTCAGTGTTATGATTTATTATATGTTTCCTTAACTCAAGGTTTTTTGTCACTACCTAGATGCTAATCCATTGAAGTAGTACATTCTTCACATTGTTATTGATATGTTTCGTCATTATGTTGTCTCTCTTTCAGACTCTCAGGACAGTGGCTGTCTGTGCTTCTGTTTCTGTTGGTTACTGATCTGAGTTCTCCTTCGAGAACATCCTGTCCCTTTGTGAGTTGAATGGATGTGGGCGGATACTACTGTACAGTACACACACACACTCACATACGTAACACTCATTAGAAACACTCACATGTAGCCGACACACACAGCATGGAAAAAAACACCCATATCTTTACAATACCAGGAAACACAATGTATGCGGCTTGTATGTAAATGAATATACACTGAGTTTACAAAACATTAAGAACGGCTCTTTCTACGACAGACTGACCAGGTGAAAACTACAATCTCTGATTGATGTCACTTGTTAAATACACTTCAACTAGTGTAGATGATGGGGAGAAGCAGGGGCGCAACATTCAATGGGGTCATGTCCCCCCACATACTGAAATTGCATTTTTGTCCCGCCCAGTTTTATCAAAACAATGTGATACAAAAAGAGGCAATGGTGTGCTTTAGGACCATGCGGACGCCTAGAGCGGTCGGGTAGGCTGTTTGGAGTGTTGAGATGGCTGGATTTTGGACTGAGTGGACACCACAGAGTGGCTGATAGGCTGTGTGAAAGCAAAGCTTCTGGAAGTCTGGCTGGACCAGCAAGGGAGAGTTGAGCATAGTTCAGTGTGTATGTGTTGCGCTCTTTCACCGAGTTGTAAAAGTAAGCAGAGCAGAAACTGGCTACTCTTTAGTTGACTGCTGTAGCTGGCAAGATAACTGCTGTTTAACTTAAAACCTCTTAAGGATCGGCTCCTTTTTTTCCATTTTTGCCTAAAATGACAAACCCAAATCTAACTGCCTGTAGCTCAGGCCCTGACGCAAGGATATGCATTTTCTTGGTACCATTTGAAAGGAAACACTTTTAAGTTTGTGGAAATGATAAAGGAATGTAGGAGAATATAACACATTAGATCTGGTAAATGATAATACAAAGAAAGAAAAAAAAAACGTTTTTTTGTATTTTCATTGTACCATCATCCTCTTTGAAAAGCATGGCCATAATGATTTATTTATCCAGTCCAGGTGCAATTTAGATATTGGCCACTAGATGCCAGCAGTGTATATGCAAATTTTCTGTCTGATCCAATGAGACATTGCATTTCTGTTCAAAATTTTCCATCAAGACTGCCCAAATGTGCCTAATTTGTTTATTAATAACTTTTCATGTTCAAAACTGTGCACTCTCCTCAAACAATAGCTTGGTATTCTTTCACTGTAATAGCTACTGTAAATTGGACAGTGCAGTTAGATTAACAGGAATTTAAACTTTCTGCCAATATCAGATATGTATATGTCCTGGGAAATGTTCTTGTTACTTAAAACCTCATGCTAATCGCATTAGCCTACGTTAGCTCAACTCTCCCGCAAGGGACCCACCAATCCTGAAGAAGTTTAACAGAAAAAAACTAAACTAGTGTTTATTGACAGCGCTGAGCTAGTATTTTAACTGTCATGTAACGTTAGCAAATGTTTCATCCCCTCTCAACTGGGGAGAATGAATTAGCTACGCTAGCTAGTACAGCTACCACAGCCAGGTCTAGCCTCTAGCTATATGTCAGATAGCAATATGAGGTGGCTATTACTACTATCTAACAGCTGTTGTTTGTTTGGACATGCTTTGAATCCTTTGTTTTGTCCAGTTTCAACAAAAGTAAATGAACTTGGCTAGCTTTCGCCAGTTGATGTACAGTTAGAGAGAGAGCTGGCCAAAAGTTGGCAAACGTTAGCTATTATTTTTGCCACAATCACACTAGACTTGAATCAAACGATGAAACCATAGGCCAAACGATTGAAGATTGATATTGTGATGTTTTTTCAGTGCAATGTGAGTTTTTATTAGTCAGTATGGCAATGTAATGTTATTAATCTGTCAGTTTCCCCAGCTAATGCCCTACTTTTCACACTGACACAGTAATAAACAGCTCTAACTTTACAGGCTTCACTGTCATGGTGTACAGTAGAGGTCTGCGCCGGACCGATTTCTTCATCCTGCACCTGCCTGCACCTACAGCTTTTCATATTGCACCCGCAGACTTCCTGTCCAACTCCCACCCGCTACCTCAAGAACTGGTCCCAAACCCAACCACAGTCCCGCAATGTTATTTTAGGCGTATGTGACACAGCTCACTTGCCAGCCATTGTCCCAGCAATTTTGCGCCCTATAGGCAATATCAAATGCACAAAAATAACTTAATAAATAGGTTAAATTAACAGAGATTCTTACATGGCTCTTATATTTGGCTATCTGTATTAGTGGGCTAGATCAGTCAATATGCTGGAGGTACAGTACCAGTCAAAAGTTTGGACACACCTACTCAAGGGTTTTTCTTTATTTGCCAAGAGTGTACAAAGCTGTCTCAGGGCAAAGGGTGGCTACTTTGAAGAATCTCAAATGTAAAATATATTTTGATTTGTTTAACACTTTTTTGGTTGCTACATAATTCCGTATGTGTTATTTCATAGTTTTGATGTCTTCACTATTATTCTACAATATAGAAAATAGTAAAAATTAAGAAAAACCCAGGAATGAGTAGGTGTGTCCAAACTTTTGAATGGTACTGTATGTAATAATGATTTCTTACCTAGCTTGATGACTGTGGGCATTTTTACATTTAAAAAAAGGGCCAACACTGATTTTGAAGTTGCAGGTGGGGCTACCTCATTACGTGACCTTGAGCAACCATGACCGACTCATGTCCGCTACACACTGTATGAACTAGCTTGACTGATTTTGAAGTTGCAGGCGGGGCTACCTTATTAAGTAACCTTTTGGGCTCATGGCCAACTGTAAGGGGTGCGTAACTGGTGGCAGGGAAGTCAGACGCAGGAGAGCAGAACTAGGTAATAGCCGGAGCAGTTTACAACAAACAATTACACACAAAGACATGGGAGGAACAGAGGGTTAAATACACAACAATAAATGAGGGAAATGAAAACCAGATGTGTAGGAAAACAAGACAAAACAAATGGAAAAATGAAAAGTGGATCGACGATGGCTAGAAGACCGGTGACGCTGACTGCCGAACGCCGCCTGAACAAGGAGAGGAACCGACTTCGGTGGAAGTCGTGACACCAACACTGATTTTGAAGTTGCAGGTGGGGCTACCTCATTACGTGATCTTTTGGGTTAATGGCCAACACTGATTTTGAAGTTGCAGGCGGGGCTACCTCATTGCGTGACCATGAGCAACCATGACCGACTCAAGTCCACTACATATAAATTAGCTTGATTGCTAATTCCAGAAGTTAGATGTGTCGATTGTATCCCCTGAACTACTATCTTCAACCCCTAACTATGTTAGCTAGCTAACAGGCTAAGAAGCTAGCTAGCAAGTTGATTCACACAAATGTCTGTGGTCATTTAGCTAAATAGCTGCAGTGCAACATAACCAAAGCCAAAACCAACTTTTTCTAAACACATCAATCTATGAATATATATCCAGTAACAATATCATCAGAGTAGATTACATAACCTTGGCCTTAACATTCTTTGAGTAGTTGAGTTAGTCCTCGGTGAGGCAGTTAACAAAGCTGTTTCTTAACTCAATACTGTTAAAGCTGCAAGACATGAGGTGTTATTGCAGGTTTTTCCTTGCTAATGTAAACTGGAAATTGAGAGGCATAAAGCAGATAACAGTGTTCAATTAATTCATTGATTTGTCATGTCCATACCGATTTGTCATGTCCATACCGATTTGTCATGTCCATACCGATTTGTCATGTCCATACCGATTTGTCATGTCCATACCGTAGCAATCAGTCTGCACAATTAACCATCACAAATTATTTGATGAAGGCTGTACCCCTCACTGTACACTTGGAGATCTATGATAGAGACATTGTCCTACAGGTAACACTGTTGTTATTGTTCTTAAAATAATCACTGGTGTTCAAGAAACAGGTTAGAATTTCAACTAGTTTACCTTGATAATGATTTACAACATAAGATTGGAAGAACTTCACGAAAGAACAAGAACATTTTTGTATTGAAAAAGTATGTGAACCCTTTGGAATTACCTGGATTTCTGCATAAATTGGTCATGTAATTTGATCTGATCTTCATTTAAATCACAACAATAGACAAACACAGTCTGCTTAATCTAATAACACACAAACAATTATATGTTTTTATGTCTTTATTGAACACACCGTGTAAACATTCACAGTGCAGGGTGGGAAAAGTATGTGAACCCTTGGATTTAATAACTGGTTGACCCTCCTTTGACAGCAATAACCTCAACCAAACGTTTTCCATAGTTGCGGATCAGACCTGCACAACGGTCAGGAGGAATTTTGGACCATTCCTCTTTACAAAACTGTTTCAGTTCAGCAATATTCTTTGGATGTCTGGTGTGAACCACTCTCGAGGTCATGCCACAGCATCTCAATCGGGGTGAGGTCAGGCGTATTTTCTTCTGTTGATGCCATTCTGTTGTTGATTTACTTCTGTGTTTTTGGTCGTTGTCCTGTTGCATCACCCAATTTTTGTTGAGCTTCAGTTTGCAGATAGATGGCCTTACATTCTCCTGCAAAATGTCTTGATAAACATGGGAATTCATTTTTCCGTCGATGATAGCAAGTTGTCCAGGCCCTGAGGCAGCAAAGTAGTCCAAACCATGATGCTCCCTCCACCATACTTTACAGTTGGGATGAGGTTTCGATGTTGCTGTGCCTTTTTTTCTCCACACATAGGGTTGTGTGTTCCTTCCAAACAACTCAACTTTAGTTTCATCTGTCCGCAGAATATTTTGCCAGTAGCGCTGTGGAACATCCAGGTGCTCTTTTGCGAACTTTTGCGAACTCTCCTTTTGGAGAGGAGTGGCTTCTTCCGTGGTGTCCTCGCATGAACATCATTGTTCACACTTGTTTGGTGTTTTACGTATCGTAGACTCGTCAACAGAGATGTTAGCATGTTCCAGAGATTTCTGTAAGTCTTTAGCTGACACTATGATTCTTCTTAACCTTATTGAGCATTCTGCACTGTGCTCTTGCAGTCATCTTTGCAGGATGGCCACTCCTAGGGAAAGTAGCAACAGTGCTGAACTTTCTCAATATATAGACAATTTGTCTTAACGTGGACTGATGAACATCAAGGCTTTTAGAGATACTTTTGTAACCCTTTCCAGCTTCATGCAAGTCAACAATTCCTAATCTTAGGACTTCAGAGATCTCTATTGTTCGAGGCATGGTTCACATCAGGCAATGCTTGATGTGAATAGAAAACTGACATTTTGTGAGTGTTTTTTAACATTGCAGGGCAGCTCTAACCAACATCTCCAATCTCATCTCATTGATTGGACTCCAGGTTAGCTGACTCCTGACTCCAATTATCTTTTGGAGAGCCTAGGGGTTCACATACTTTTCCCAAGCTACACTGTGAATGTTTAAATTATGTATTCAATATAGTTTAAGCATATTGTGTTTGTCTGTTGTTGTGACTTAGAGGAAGATCAGATCACTTTTTTGACCAATTTATGTAGAAATCCAGGTAATTCCAAAGGGTTCACATACTTTTCCTTTC
Source organism: Salvelinus alpinus (assembly GCF_045679555.1). Taxonomy (NCBI): domain Eukaryota; kingdom Metazoa; phylum Chordata; class Actinopteri; order Salmoniformes; family Salmonidae; genus Salvelinus; species Salvelinus alpinus. The sequence goes on along the minus strand of NC_092093.1, from coordinate 26,447,520 downwards.
AACTGTATTTGCAGAATTATTGAACATGTGACTAATGGCTAACAAATTGACACTGTAAACTTGACTGAACACAGTTCAGTAGCAATGGATACCCTTACAAAAGTAAATTTTAGCTGCAAACTTCCAGCAAGTTTGTGGCAAATTTGCTGCAAACTAAATGATGTGCCACAAAATGTTGCCATAAGTTTGCAAATGTTGCCACTAGTGGTGAATCTGCGGCAAACCTTTGGCAACAATAAAATGTATTGGCACTAGTTGCAAACAGTTTGACATAGTTTTTTTCTGGCAAATAATTCTCTCGAGATTCTGTTTCAATCTGTGGCAAAAATGTGGCAACAATATGTATTGCCACAAGTGGCAAACAGTTTACCAGAAGTACACATGTGTTTCAAGACCAGTAACCGTTGACGACCAGTCAGGGGAGAAGAAAAATCTGTTGGAAATGTAAATGAAGTGATCTATGTACCTACCAAAGTTGTCAGGTGAGTGTCTAACTTATTCATTAAACTTCCCAATAAACTTTCAAATGTTATTGTCTGATTGATACATGGTTAGCAATGTCACATTTTATGGGATAGCGTGAAACTAAATGAGTTTCAACTTGTCTGCGCCACTGACTGGCTAGCTAGAGCTAGTTAACATTAGTTAACAAGTGCAGACCATTGGAAGAAGGTGTTTAGGGCACTAAGGCATTTTTCTGCCATTTTGGTGCCACTCTAGCCCTTGCTTCCCATGGGAGAGCATCCTCACCTGGCTGATGGGGGGCGGCTTGGTCAGCAGCATCTGGAAGGCAGGAGGGGGCAGTCTGCTGGAAAAGCTGCTGTGGTTTGCCTGCACACAACAATGACGTTAGCAGAGAGGAAGAGGCGAAGCAAGAGGTTTCACTTTTGAAAAAATCTGTCCAAAATAAGCCCAATGTGTTTCTATGGGCTTATTTTGGACCTATGGGCTTCTTCCCTGCCTTCCCGCTTTTGGGACAATGATTCCCATTGTTAGGGCGGAGACATAAACATCTCGTCATTATATAGGCCTACAGATCTTTGACGTTAGTCAGGTGAACCACTCCCTTCTCATAGTTTACAAAGGGTAAGATCACAAAATAGATGAGTTGAAAAGCACAATGTAAGGTCTGGACTGGAGCAAAGAAGTGAATATAGGAAAGGCTTTTCTTCCCCAAAAATGTTTTGTACCCTTTAGACAACAGAAATTCAGAAGAATCAGATTGATTACAGTCCATATCATAGATCAGTCCCCTTACAGAGTCTCTGGTATTGTCCACTGTGAGATATAATAACTCACTACTGTAGTGTTGACAATTGACAATATTTACTACTGTATGCAAACAGAAACTTTACTTGCAAACAAAATGTCACAAGAACTGTGGTGGAGGATGGGACTACAATAACCTGAACACTACCATGCTGTAGAGTAGCATTTACATCCAGAATATTTTGCTGTAGGCTTCAGCTACAGGACTAGGCATAGAAGGTGGTTGAGAGAGCACTGTAGGCTTCAACTACAAGGGCTCTTCTCCACCCTTCTCCTGAAGTGTGCATTTGCACACTCCTCGTCATGGATTTAAAAGCATAGGATAGTTTCCAGCATTGCTTTGCTAAATCTGTACAAGAAAGTGTGCTTTGGGAAAAAGGTGGGGAATCGGGATGCAATTCATACAGTAACATTACATTTAGGTCAAACTCATATTAGTACTGCCTATGAGGAGAATCAGTGCCAAGTAATGACTTGCAACGATAGAATTAGATACTGTAGACATTATCTACCTTTATCCTCCACCTCCTATCTATCCAAATAGTAGTAGTGAAGAAAAGGACTAGGGCAAGGACAGACTGTAAGCTAGTTTCAGGACTGTTGTTTCCACCATAGCACATTGGTCAGAATGCAAATGAGGAGATTGAGCAGGAATCCAGGTTTAGGGGTATTTATTACACAAACACACTTGAACACGTTAGAGGAGTTAGAGCCCAACATAGATAGGGCTCTAACTCCTCTAGCCCCACAATGAAATAGGGTGCAGGCCAGGCAGCAGGCTGTTAGCCAACCTGCCAGCTTAGTGGAGTCTGCCAATAGCACAGTCAGTGTAGTCAGCTCAGCCATACCCATTGAGACTGTGTCTGTGCCTCGACCTAGGTTGGGCAAAACTAAACATGGCGGTGTTCGCCTTAGCAATCTTATTAGGATAAAGACCTCCTCCATTCCTGCCATTATTGAAAGAGATCGTGATACCTCACATCTCAAAATAGGGTTACTTAATGTTAGATCCCTCACTTCAAAGGCAGTCATAGTCAATGAACTAATCACTGATCATAATCTTGATGTGATTGGCCTGACTGAAACATGGCTTAAGCCTGATGAATTTACTGTGTTAAATGAGGCCTCACCTCCTGGTTACACTAGTGACCATATCCCCCGTGCATCCCGCAAAGGCGGAGGTGTTGCTAACATTTACGATAGCAAATTTCAATTTACAAAAAAAAAAATGGCGTTTTCGTCTTTTGAGCTTCTAGTCATGAAATCTATGCAGCCTACTCAATCACTTTTTATAGCTACTGTTTACAGGCCTCCTGGGCCATATACAGCGTTCCTCTCTGAGTTTCCTGAATTCCTATCAGACCTTGTAGTCATAGCAGATCATATTCTAATTTTTGGTGATTTTAATATTCACATGGAGAAGTCCACAGACCCACTCCAAAAGTCTTTCGGAGCCATTATCGACTCAGTGGGTTTTGTCCAACATGTCTCTGGACCTACTCACTGCCACAGTCATACTCTGGACCTAGTTTTGTCCCATGGAATAAATGTTGTAGATCTTAATGTTTTTCCACATAATCCTGGACTATCGGACCACCATTTTATTACGTTTGCAATCGCAACAAATAATCTGCTCAGACCCCAACCAAGGAGCATCAAAAGTCGTGCTATAAATTCTCAGACAACACAAAAATTCCTTGATGCCCTTCCAGACTCCTTCTGCCTACCCAAGGACGTCAGAGGACAAAAATCAGTTAACCACCTAACTGAGGAACTCAATTTAACCTTGCGCAATACCCTAGATGCAGTTGCACCCCTAAAAACGAAAAACATTTGTCATAAGAAACTAGCTCCCTGGTATACAGAAAATACCCGAGCTTTGAAGCAAGCTTCCAGGAAATTGGAACGGAAATGGCGCCACACCAAACTGGAAGTCTTCCGACTAGCTTGGAAAGACAGTACCGTGCAGTACCGAAGAGCCCTCACTGCTGCTCGATCATCCTACTTTTCCAACTTAATCGAGGAAAATAAGAACAATCCAAAATTTCTTTTTGATACTGTTGCGAAACTAACTAAAAAGCAGCATTCCCCAAGAGAGGATGGCTTTCACTTCAGCAGTAATAAATTCATGAACTTCTTTGAGGAAAAGATCATGACCATTAGAAAGCAAATTACGGACTCCTCTTTGAATCTGCGTATTCCTCCAGGGCTTAGCTGTCCTGGATCTGCACAGCTCTGCGAGGGCCTGGGATCGGGAGAGACACTTAAGTGTTTTAGTACTATATCTCTTGACACAATGATGAAAATAATCATGGCCTCTAAACCTTCAAGCTGCATACTGGATCCTATTCCTACTAAACTGCTGAAGGAGCTGCTTCCTGTGCTTGGCCCTCCTATGATGAACATAATAAACAGCTCTCTATCCACCGGATGTGTACCAAACTCACTAAAAGTGGCAGTGATAAAGCCTCTCTTGAAAAAGCCAAACCTTGATCGAATCTTCCATTCCTCTCAAAGATTTTAGAAAAAGCTGTTGCGCAGCAACTCACTGCCTTTCTGAAGACAAATAATGTATACGAAATGCTTCAGTCTGGTTTTAGACCCCATCATAGCACTGAGACTGCACTTGTGAAGGTGGTAAATGACCTTTTAATGGCGTCAGACCGAGGCTCTGCATCTGTCCTCGTGCTACTAGACCTTAGTGCTGCCTTTGACACCATCGATCACCACATTCTTTTGGAGAGACTGGAAACCCAAATTGGTCTACACGGACAAGTTCTGGCCTGGTTTAGATCTTACCTGTCGGAAAGATATCAGTTTGTCTCTGTGAATGGTCTGTCCTCTGACAAATCAACTGTACATTTCGGTGTTCCTCAAGGTTCCGTTTTAGGACCACTATTGTTTTCACTATATATTTTACCTCTTGGGGATGTTATTCGAAAACATAATGTTAACTTTCACTGCTATGCGGATGACACACAGCTGTACATTTCAATGAAACATGGTGAAGCCCCAAAATTGCCCTCGCTAGAAGCCTGTGTTTCAGACATAAGGAAGTGGATGGCTGAAAACTTTCTACTTTTAAACTCGGACAAAACAGAGATGCTTGTTCTAGGTCCCAAGAAACAAAGAGATCTTCTGTTAAATCTGACAATTCATCTTGATGGTTGTAAAGTCGTCTCAAATAAAACTGTGAAGGACCTCGGCGTTACTCTTGACCCTGATCTCTCTTTTGACGAACATATCAAGACTGTTTCAAGGACAGCTTTTTTCCATCTACGTAACATTGCAAAAATCAGACATTTTCTGTCCAAAAATGATGCAGAAAGATTTATCCATGCATTTGTTACTTCTAGGTTAGACTACTGCAATGCTCTACTTTCCGGCTACCCGGATAAAGCACTAAATAAACTTCAGTTAGTGCTAAATACGGCTGCTAGAATCCTGACTAGAACCAAGAAATTTGATCATATTACTCCAGTGCTAGCTTCCCTACACTGGCTTCCTGTTAAGGCAAGGGCTGATTTCAAGGTTTTACTGTTAACCTATAAAGCGTTACATGGGCTTGCTCCTACCTATCTTTCCGAGTTGGTCCTGCCGTACATACCAATACGTACGCTACGGTCACAAGACGCAGGCCTCCTAATTGTCCCTAGAATTTCTAAGCAAACAGCGGGAGGCAGGGCTTTCTCCTATAGATCTCCATTTTTATGGAACAGTCTGCCTACCCATGTGAGAGACGCAGACTCGGTCTCAACCTTTAAGTCTTTACTGAAGACTTATCTCTTCAGTAGGTCATATGATTGAGTGTAGTCTGGCCCAGGAGTGTGAAGGTGAACGGAAAGGCTCTGGAGCAACGAACCGCCCTTGCTGTCTCTGCCAGGCCGGTTCCCCTCTCTCCACTGGGATTCTCTGCCTCTAACCCTGTTACAGGGGCTGAGTCACTGGCTTGCTGGTGCTCTTTCATGCCGTCCCTAGGAGGGGTGCGTCACTTGAGTGGGTTGAGTTACTGACGTGATCTTCCTGTCTGGGTTGGCGCCCCCCCTTGGTTTGTGCTGTGGTGGAGACCTTTGTGGGCTATACTCGGCCTTGTCTCAGGATTGTAAGTTGGTGGTTGAGGATTTCCCTCTAGTGGTGCGGGGGCTGTGCTTTGGCAAAGTGGGTGGGGTTATATCCTTCCTATTTGGCCCTGTCCGGGGGTTTCTTCGGATGGGGCCACAGTGTCTCCTGACCGCTCCTGTCTCAGCCTCCAGTATTTATGCTGCAGTAGTTTGTGTCGGGGGGCTAGGGTCAGTTGGTTACCTGGAGTACTTCTCCTGTCTTATCCAGTGTCCTGTGTGAATTTAAGTATGCTCTCTCTAATTCTCTCGTTCTCTCTTTCTCTCTGAGAACCTGAGCCCTAGGACCATACGTCAGGACTACCGGGCATGATGACACCTTGCTGTCCCCAGTCCGCCTGGCCTTGCTGCTATTCCAGTTTCAACTGTTCTGCCTGCGGTTACGGAACCCCTACCTGTCCCAGACCTGCTGTTTTCAACTCTTAATGATCGGCTATGAAAAGCCAACTGAGATTTATTCCTGATTATTATTTGACCATGCTTGTCATTTATGAACATTTTGAAAATCTTGGCTCTCTCTAATTTTCTCCTTCTCTCTTTCTTTCTCTCGGAGGACCTGAGCCCTAGGACCATACGTCGGGACTACCGGCCGTGGTGACTCCTTGCTGTCCCCAGTCCGCCTGGCCTTGCTGCTATTCCAGTTTCAACTGTTCTGCCTGCGGTTATGGAACCCCTACCTGTCCCAGACCTGCTGTTTTCAACTCTTAATGATCGGCTATGAAAAGCCAACTGAGATTTATTCCTGATTATTATTTGACCATGCTTGTCATTTATGGAAATTTTGAAAATCTTGGCTCTCTCTAATTTTCTCCTTCTCTCTTTCTTTCTCTCGGAGGACCTGGGCCCTAGGACCATGCGTCGGGACTGCCGCCCGTGGTGACTCCTTGCTGTCCCCAGTCCGCCTGGCCTTGCTGCTATTCCAGTTTCAGCTGTTCTGCCTGCGGTTATGGAACCGCCACCTGTCCCAGACCTGTTGTTTTTCAACTCTTGATGATCGGCTATGAAAAGCCAACTGAAAATTATTCATGATTATTATTTGACCATGCTTGTCACTTATGAACATTTTTGAACATCTTGGCATAGTTCTGTTATAATCTCCACCCGGCACAGCCAGAAGAGGACTGGCCACCCCTCATAGCCTGGTTCCTCTCTAGGTTTCTTCCTAGGTTTTGGCCTTTCTAGGGAGTTTTTCCTAGCCACCGTGCTTCTACACCTGCATTACTAGCTGTTTGGGGTTTTAGGCTGGGTGTCTGTACAGCACTTCGAGATATTAGCTGATGTACGAAGGGCTATATAAAATAAAATTGATTGATTGATTGATTGATTGAACACAGGAACAAACAGAGGCACGTTGGGAGAGGGTTTGGAATGGAGGTTTTGTAGGGCTTGTAAGGCCGGTGGGAAGGTTAGGAAGGATGTTTTAGGAGTGGTGGCTTGTAAGGCCTTGGAGATAGGATGTGGATAACAAGGATGTGATGATCTGGACGGAAGATACAAAAGGGAAACTTTATCAACACATAACATAGAAGTGCAGACATGACAAAGTAGTGCCAGGTGACTATGGGGAATTGGCTTAACATATAACATCCAACCCAGGAGACTGCCAGGATAAACATAACAAAGGAGTAATTCGCATTATCAAACTGATGACATGGGTATCAAAGGGATATAACGTAGGGCAACAAATATATATACTGTATATATATTATTATTTAGTGCTTACATTTCTCCAAACAGTACAATAACAAGGGGCACGTATTTCATCATATCACACACATTGGAAGGAGTAAGGATAGGGCCGCCCCGTGGCATCACCAAGCATAAACTGAACTGGGCTCAACGTTGAGCCGCCCCGTGGCATCACCAAGCATAAACTGAACTGGGCTCAACGTTGAGCCGCCACGTGGCATCACCAAGCATAAACTGAACTGGGCTCAACGTTGAGCCGCCCCGTGGCATCACCAAGCATAAACTGAACTGGGCTCAACGTTGAGCCTCCCCGTGGCATCACCAAGCATAAACTGAACTGGGCTCAACGTTGAGCCGCCCCGTGGCATCACCAAGCATAAACTGAACTGGGCTCAACGTTGAGCCGCCCCGTGGCATCACCAAGCATAAACTGAACTGGGCTCAGTTTCCCAAAAGCATATTAAGGCTACGTTCATCGCTAGAACCTTTGTTCTAACAGGAATAACTATTCAACTATTAAATTACTTTCCTCCCAATATTTGTATTACATTTCCAGAATCTACCTATAACTATTACTCAAAATCATTTTAAACAGTGGGACAAACTCCTGAGCAAACTCATCTAGGAAGGAAGAAACGCCTGTGTCAACCTTAAAACAATTTGAATGGGTTTCTACTGGACTGACACTGTAAATTCATTAGGCCTATGGACCTTTAACCATACTTCTGTCCAGCAGATGGCGACATTGGATTTTATTAGTCCTCTTTTGAACAGCGCCCTTCACACCTTTATGTCATGTGCTGTCAAACTGTCAAAACTTTTTCACAAGGATACATTGTAACAATTAAATTATTATATTGAAACATCATGGCACTAACCAATTCTTATTTGAATCTAATTTGACATACAATTAATGCTATTCACTGATCCTTCTGTATGATAAATACAATTTCAAAATAAAAGACAACATACCTAAATGTATTAAAATAAATTATTATTATTAGAAGTAGACGTAGTAGTAGCGCTAGTATTATGTTATTATTAGGCCTTACTATTATTGTTGTTGTTAGTATTATTATTATTATTATACGTTTGATTATTATTATTGTTTTTTAGCTAGGCCAAGGCTACTAGTGATAGGAGAGTCCTGACCTGGATCTGCAAACTCACACAACTAACTTGTCATATACATAGCCTATGGGCCTGCTTGTCTTGAGAGAACCATTGGACAGAGCCCACTATCTTTCCGGTTTCTTACTACCGGTAGGCTACAGGAATCTTGCTCCCCGGGCTCTGGAGTCAATTCAGCTATAAAGAAATGTCAAATTTGTGTTGACTGGATATACTCAATTGGGATTGACTGTCGCGGATTTTTTTCGCACTCAACCATTTTAGCTGTCTCTCTCAGGTTTGAGGTTAAAGGGCATCTTGTATTTAGTGATGTATTAAAATTTGTTCTGCGACGACTCGCCCCAAGAAGTACCTTGTTTTCGCCCAGTTGAGCTGCGAGGAAATGTCTGGCTGAGGATTTGTAACCCACGAAAACCTTGGCCCGTTTTGTAATGATAGATTAATGCACCGACAATGGCAAACAAGGTAGGATGACATCTTTACAGAAGTGTTTTTTTCTGAAAGCTGGCGATCTATCCATTTGAAATTATTTTAGCACCAGAGTTAGTCGGAGAAGGAGAATATCAGGGCTGGGAGAGTTCTATTTTCAGTCTGGCGCTCACCTCGAAATGTGTTACATTTGTGAACTATTTCCCCGGTATTAAGACAGGGGAGAAGACATTTTATTTTCTCTGTTGTTCGTACTTCAAAATGGCTTATGAACACTTTTATATAAACATGGAAAATATGTATCATTAAAAAGTGTCTTGTGACATTTTATTACCCTTCCAGTGCGGGTCATTTCTTTACGCTAAGAACTCTGGGAAGTGTAGTGCTTTGAGCACAGAACTTTGTGGCAGAGGGTGAAAATGTTAAACGCTTATTGATACACATAAAAGCCCACTAAAGATAACTAAGGTACCAAGCTACTAACATTGCACTATGCAGGGTACTAGGTAATCTATAGCTGTTATTATTATGTGCAAAATGCTACGATGAGGCTAGGCATGAAATGGACTGGCTTCCTCCTCTAACATTCTATAATGGAGCATCCTAGAATTCTATGGAGGTGTACGTTGTATAAAACATGCTGTCTTTTGAGTTCATCTTTGGTGATTTCTCTTGAGACTGCGTGCTTCCTTTTGGGGTAGCGTTTGAATGACAGAATTGAAATTGATTTCACATTCTAAGGAATCTTGACTATTTGGATCCGCCTTTCTATGGAGTATTCAACTGAAACATGTCAGCCATTCCTGTACTTTTATCATCAGCAAGAGGATGTAGGCTACACGAAGGCCACATCAAATAGATCCTATTATATAGCCTAAGTTCTGCATTCCATTTTATGGTCTGTCCAGACATTCCAAAGAATGTTGGCTATTTGCTTCCACCCTCTCGTCTCATTGTAATCCATTCTATGAATCATTAGGAATGTTGTATTAACCAACGCTATTCTCTTCCATCAGCTTCAGTGTGTAGCCTAACTGTAGATCCAGACACTGAGCTAAAGAGCAGCCAAAAGTCTTCTGACAACTTGCATTGCTGCCAAAACTGACTGACTCACTCTGTCTACGGTATCATTCTTTCTTCCTCTCCCTCTCTATCCCCCGTCTTCTCCCGGTCTCGTGGAAGTTGGCTGGGAGGCTAACATTAAAATAGACCTCTATTCAGAGGCTGAAGGTGTTAACAGACAGACAGACAGAGACCGAGACAGACAGGGGCATTTCCATCGAAAAGGACCCATGAGCACCAACATGTGAAATTCATAGGAGCATATCAAATTGGGTGTCAAATGAAAGTATATATTTTGGGGAAATGAAGGCATAGATATGGTTTTCAACCATTTTCCATCCTAAAAATGAGGAATAAGTAAGGCTTTGATTTCTGGATAAACAGATGGAAAATGGGTCTTAGAAAACATCTACCAGAAAGTCTTAAAAGGTATCAGAAATAGATAAAGACCGCTGTCAACTAATATCAACGCTTATATTTTGTTTTTGAGAAATTCCTTACCTTCTGTAAATTCAAGACCTATTGCCTTGTGCCTTTAAATTCCGTTACCAAAAACCCACATACTGTATCTTTAAAATATTTTCTAATTTCATGCCCTTATGAAGAGGGACAATAATGAAAGTTCATAGAAGTAACAAATACAGTGTCTTCAGAAAGTATTCACACCCCTTGACTTTTTTCACATTTTGTTGTTACACATTCTGAATGTAAAATTGATCAAATTTAGATTTTTTTTTTTGTCACCGGCCTACACAAAACCAGGGAAGTTTTCCAATGCCTCACAAAGAAGGGCAACTATTGATAGATAAATAAAAAATCTAACATTGAATATCCCTTTGAGCATGGTGAAGTTATTAATTACACTTTGGATGGTGTATCAATACACCCAGTCACTACAACGATGCAGGCATCATTCCTAATTCAGTTGCTGGAGAGGAAGGAAACCGCTCAGGGATTTCACTATGAGGTCAATGGGGACTTTAAAACAGTTACAGGGTTTAATGACTGTGATAGCCAAAAACTGAGGATGGATAAACAACATTGCAGTTATTCCACAATAGTAACCTAATTCACAGAGTGAAAAGAAGGAAGCCTGTACAGAATAAAAATATTCCAAAACATGCATCCTGTTTGCAACAGGGCACTAAAGTAAAATTGTAAAAAAGGTGTAAAAAGCTATTCACTTTTTGTCCAGAATACAAAGTAATGTTTTGTGGCAAATCCAAGTACCACTCTGCATATTTTCAAGCATAGTGGCTGCATCATGTTATGGGTATGCTTGTAATTGTTTAGGACTGGGGAGGGTTTCAGGATAAAAAAGAAACAGAAGGGAGCTCAGCACAGGCAAAATCCTATAGGAAAGCCTGGTTCAGGGTGCTTTCCACCAGACACTGGGAGATGTGCGCCAAATCTACACTGGAGTTGCTTACCAAGAATAGAGTGAATGTTCCTGAGTGGCCGAGTTACAGATTTTCCTTAAATCTACTTGAAAATCTATTGCAAGACATAAATGGTTGTCTAGCAATGACCAGCAACCAATTTGAAAGAGCTTGAAGAATTTTGAAAATAGTAATGGGAAATGTTGCACAATCCAGGTATTGAAAGCTATTAGAGACTTACCCAGAAAGACTAACAACTGTAATCGCTACCAAAGGTGCTTCTACAAAGTATTTCCTTGGCTGTGCATGCTTATGTGAATTAGATATTCTGTATTTCATCTTCAATACATTTGCTAACATTTTTTAAAACATGTTTTCACTGTCATTATGGGCTATTGTGTGTGTATATTGGTGAAAAACTCAAATGTAATCAATTTTGAGTTCAGGCTGTAACACAACAAAATGTGGAATCAAGTCAAGAGGTAGGAAGACTTAATGAAGGCACTGTAATAGTAGACCTACCAATTAGTTATAGAAATTTTACTGATAATTTTACTCCTCTTTGTTTGAATTATTAAGTGATTCATTACTAAATTGTTAACGGAATTACCAAAAAATCAGTAACGGAATTACTGCAACTGAATTTGCTACAATGGGAAATCATAATAGTCACAAACCACAGTTGGGTTACCTGTACTGTCCTCCCTTCCATTGGCATACTGTTCAGCTCATAATTGTTTTCTTTGAAGAATCTCAAATACAGCACCAGTCGAAAGTCTGGACACACCTACTCATTCAAGGGTTTTTATTTAATTTGTACTATTTTCTACATTGTAGAATAATAGTGACGACATCAACTATGAAATAACACATGGAATCATGTAGTAACCAAAAAACTGTTAAACAAATCAAAACATATTATATATTTGAGATTCTTCAAAGTAGCCACCCTTTGCACACTCTTGGTATTCTCTCAACCAGCTTCATGAGGTAGTCACCTGGAATGCATTTCAATTAAGTGTGCCTTGTTAATTTGTGGAATTTCTTTCCTTAATGCGTTTGAGCCAACAGTTGTGTTGTGACAAGTTAGGGGTGGTATACAGAAGATAGCCCTATTTGGTAAAATACCAAGTCCATATTATGGAAAGAACAGCTCAAATAAGCAAAGAGAAATGACAGTCCATCATTACTTTAAGACATGAAGGTCAGTCAATCCGGATCATTTCAAGAACTTTGAACGTTTCTTCAAGTGCAGTCGCAAAAAGCTTTCAAGCGCAATGATAAAACTGTCTCTCATGAGGACCACCACAGGAAAGGAAGACCCAGAATTACCTCTGCTGCAGAGGATAAGTTTGGTAGAGTTACCAGCCTCAGAAATTGCAGCCCAAAGAAATGCTTCACAGAGTAACAGACACGTCTCAACATCAACTGTTCAGAGGAGCCTGTGTGAATCAGGCCTTCATAGTTGAATTGCTGCGAAGAAACCACTGCTAAAGGACAGCAATAAGAAGATACTTGCTTGGGCCAAGAAACATTAGCAATGGACATTAGACCGGTAGAAATATGTCCTTTGGTCTGATGACTAAAAAATCTCAAATTTGGGTTCCAACCACTGTGTCTTTGTGAGACGCAGAGTAGGTGAACGGAGGATCTCTGCATGTGTGCTTCCCACCGTGAAGGATGGTGGAGGAGGTGTGAGGGTGCTTTGCTGGTGACACTGTCAGTGATTTATTTAGAATTCAAGGCACACGTAACCAACATGGCTCCAAAGCATTCTGCAGCAATACGACATCCCATCTGGTTTGCACTTAGTGGGACTATCATTTATTTTTCAACAGGACAATGACCCAACACACCTCCAGGCTATGTACGGGCTATTTGACCAAGAAGGAGGGTGATGGAGCGCTGCATCAGATGACCTGGCCTCCACAATCACCCGACCTCAACCCAATTGAGATACTTTGGAATGAGTTGGACTGCAGAGTGAAGGAAAAGCAGCCAACAAGTGCTCAGCATATGTGGGAACTCCTTCAAGACTATTGGAAAAGCATTCCAGGTGAAGCTGGTTAACCTTTTGTCAATAGGGGGAGCTGTTAGCATTATTTTTTTTTTTACATTTCCAAATTAAACTGCCTCGTACTCAATTCTTGATCGTACAATATGCATATTATTGTTATTATTGGATAGAAAACAGTCTATAGTTTCTATAGGAGTTGAAATTTTGTCTCTGAGTGGTACAGAACAATTTCTACAGCACTTTTCATGACAGGGTTCAGATTTCAGAAATTTTTACCTCTGATCTGGGGTCTGTTTATAAGGCCACAGTGAATGCTATGAAGAAACCGACACTACCTACGTCTTCCTCTGGGTGTCTGTACGTCATCACGTTTTCAATGAAGTCTATGGGACGTTCAGAGCCATTATAAATGACAAAAATGTACAGAGACCCCTCTTTCTCAACGTGCGCCTCAAGCGTGAAGGCCATCGGACCTGCCTCGTTCCAAATCGTTTTCTAACCAGCAGTATTTCTCCGGTCATGTTTTCAGTCGTTATAGTTGTTAAAAACATCATAAGGTAGTGAATTTTAACCGTTTTATAGCAATTTATATCCGTTTAGTGCGATTCTGAGGAATTTATTTGTCGTGCACTTTCTAGCTTTGGGAACGTTTCGCGGTCTCGGTCGTTGTTAGTGGACATTTCGAAGGACAGAGGACATCTATCGACCAAAAGACGTTTATAACATAGAAAGGATACATTGCCCAAGAATATGATGGAAGATCAGCTCAAAGTAAGCAATATTTAATATGATAAACCGTGTTTCTGTCGAAATATTTTAAACGCATACATCGCCATTTTGTTTGGTATAGCTTCACTTGGCCAACCCTGTATTGAAAAGTAAGGATAATTTTAAAAATGTAAATCAGCGGTTGCATTAAGAACTAATTTGTCTTTCGATTCCTGTCAACCCTGTATTTTTTAGTCAAGTATATGATTAGCTTTTAATTAAACTAGATCACTCTGATAGATGACGTCAGACATATTGAGGCTTGATTTCCTAGTATTTTCATTGTGTAACCACGGTTTTGTATGGCTAAATATGCACCTTTTCGAACAAACTGTATATGTATGTTGTAAAATGATGTTACAGGAGTGTCATCGGAAGAATTCTGAGAAGGTTAGTGAAAAAATTAATATCTTTTGGCGGTGATTACGTTATAGCGCTCTTTGCCTGGAATCGATGCTCTGGTAACGTTTTCACATGTGGTATGCTAACTTATCGATTTATTGTGTTTTCGCTGTAAAACGCTTAGAAAATCTGAAATATTGTCTGGAATCACAAGATCTGGGTCTTTCCATTGCTATGCTTTGTCTATTCTTATGAAATGTTTTATGATGAGTAAATTGGTCATACACGTTGCTCTATCTAGTAATTCTAGTGGATTTGTGATGGTCGGTGCAATTGTAAACTGTGATTTCTACCTGAAATATGCACTTTTTTCTAACAAAAACTATCCTATACCATGAATATGTTATCAGACTGTCATCTGATGGTTTTTTTTATAGGTTATTGGCTATCAATATCTTAGTTGAGCCGAATTGGTGATAGCACCTGAAGGAGTAAGAAACTGATGGAGTTAGAATAGTGGTGTATTTTGCTAACGTGTTTAGCTAATAGATTTACATATTTTGTCTTCCCTGTAAAACATTTTAAAAATCTGAAATGGTGGCTTTATTCACAAGATCTGTATCTTTCATCTGGTGTCTTGGACTTGTGATTTAATGATATTTAGATGCTACTATCTACTTCTGAAGCTATGCTATCTATGCTAATCAGTGTGTGGGGGGTGGGGGGTGCTCCCGGATCCGGGTTTCTGAGGCAGTAAAAGTTAAGAGTGTGCAAAGCTGTCATCAGGGCAAAGGGTGGCTACTTTGAAGAATCTAACATATATTTTCATGTAACACTTTTTTCGTTTACTACATGTGGGCGTCACTACAGACCCTGGTTCGATTCCAGGCTGTATCACAACCGGCTGGGATTGGGAGTCCCATAGGGTGTCACACAATTGGCCCAGGGTTGTTAGGGTCATTGTAAATAAGAATTAGTTCTTAACTGACTTGCCTTTTTAAATAAAGGTTAAATAAATAACATGATTCCATATGTGTCATTTCATAGTTTTGATGTCTTCACTATTATTCTACAATGTAGAATATAGTAAAAATAAAGAAAAACCCTTGAATGAGTAGGTGTGTCCAAACTTTTGACTGGTACTATATGTTTCACAAGTTTGGACAGTACAGTGAGTAGAGTACAGTATTGAGTACAATACTGTCAATAGAGCACTGTCAAATACAGTACTGAGTACATTACAGTACTGTACAATAGTGAGTAGGGCACAGCAATACAGTATAGTGAGTAGAGTACAGTCCAATGTGGTATAGTACAGTATATTGGACTGTATTGAACTATGCTCTACTGTACTGAACTCTACCCTACTCTGCTGTATTGTACTGCACTCTACTGTGCTCCGCTGCACTGGGCTGTGATGTCCAAAGTTACAGATCAGGGACCCATGATGTAATTCCGTTACCATAATTCTGTTGCAGGGTGTAAATCCACTTCACTTACTGTAGTTCAATAACCAAAATATATATTTTTTTACTCAAGGTGCCATGTCATTGCTGACACATCATTCTTTCTGCAGACATCTTTGAATCTTAATTTAGAGTACATCAAAAATCTGGTCCCATTAAAACCTGATGGAGATTTTACCGTAATTCCATTACCAAAGTTTGCGTTGGCACAGTTCTTCCACTAAATTAGTTTTTCTAACATTTTCTGTGGAAGTTATTAAGTTGTTGAACTTTGGAATCAATGTTTTATTTTTATTTTATTTTACATTTTAAAGTGAAAAAACTGAGTCAGTCTAATTCCGTTACCGTGGAATTGCCCACAGACATTTCCTTAGTCTGTCTAAGCGATACGCTAGCTGCCCAAGCACTGACGTAGCTCTGTGAATTCTACACCATTATGACAATAGCATTCCCTCTTCTGTCCGAGACTCTCATCCCCTCTTTTATCTTCTGTACATAGCATAGGCCAGGAGGTTTCCCTGACCATGTGATCTAACCAAGAATAACTCTTGGCCCTAGCTATGGCTTCCTAACTCTCCCAGAGGCCATTCATACTGAAATGCTACAACGTTCTTTGTAGTTACTGCTGTAGCCTTGGGGTTACCAATAGACCAATCTGTGCAGAGGTCAAGCTGAGCTGTCTAAAAACAGCGTCAGTGAAGAAGTGAAAGAGGTTAATCTTGGAGTGATATGATCACTTGTTTCTTTCTCACTTCCCTCTTAGAGAGGCGTAGAGGGAATTGGGGGGGGGTTACTGTTTCTTGAAGGAGCCCCTTGTCAAGAGCACTGTTCCCACTGTCAGATCCCCCCTGCACACGCGCTTATTTCTATGGGCACAAGCTCTGTTTATCTCACAAACTGTTCACACCCCTCTTGTTGGCAGAGAGAACATTTAGCAGGTTTAAAGCTTATTTCCTTTACATTTTGTCATGGGGTGCATAGAACATTTTAAAAATTTTAAGCTAATTCTGCACATTTTGCCAAGTCTAATGTGTATTCATGTGACATTTGAGTGACTCAAACATTACAACAATCTATGGGCAAAAAATCATAGCTAAATAACATTAACATGGGCTAGTTGACCTGGACATTTCTGACAAGTTATAAATATCTCTAAATATATAAGTATGCAATGACTGACATGACAAGAGGAACTGATTATGCACTACCCAATTTAGAAATTGCACCTTGTGCATTCTACTATTACAACTTTCAAGAGTAAGTATATAAACCCCCACCCCCACAGTTTGAGAACCACTGGTCTAGTGGACTGAGTCACTAGGGTGAGTTAAGGCCATCGAAATGGGCCTATCAGGGTTCAAGCTCTGTGTTTGAGATGTATATACAGGTGCTGAGGTCGAGTCAGCACAGCAGAAGTCCTTGGCAGCAGAACTAGTTCAGCTTGTTTGAGGTTGAGATTTCCTCAATCCACTCCTCAGCAGATAAACGATGATGTGTGTCTGTGTTTGGCCTGATTGCCCTGGCCCTGATTGTGTTGACTCTTGTTGTGTTTCTCTCAGGTACAGGTTTTGTATGACTTCACTGCTGAGCCTGGAAACAACGAGCTGACCGTGAGAGAGGGAGAGACAGTCACTATCACCAATCAGGTGAGCACGTGACTGACCCCCCCTTCATTACCCCGTTTCTCTCTTTCTATACCTATCGTTACCCATCTCTTTTTCTATCGCTCTCTTTCTCTTCCACATATCTCTCCATCTGTCTCCTATTTTTGTCCTCATACAGTATCTTTTTCTCTCGAACCCCCTTTCTCTCGTGCGCGCTCTTACCCCCCATCTAACTTTCTCTCATCTTTCCCCCTGACACCACACTACGCACATCATCAGTTCTCTGTGCATTTATGTGAGTATAAAAATATCATGTTTTGCTGGCTCACCTATATTCTGTGTCCTGTTGGAATTACATCAGCCCTGTAAAGTCACATGATCAATATCTCACATGATCACATAGACAATAAAAGCTCCTCTCTGTAGTATGAGCCAACGTGATGTCACTGTTATCATGTGGGGACGGCAGTTCAAAGGTCACTGCAGTGACTGTAACTGTATCATCATCAAATCCAACATCCGGCGCCGGAAAGAGATGGCCGCCTCGCTTCGCGTTCCTTGGAAAATATGCAGTATTTTGCTTTTTGATGTGTTATTTCTTACATCGGTACCCCAGGTAATCTTAGGTTTCATTACATACAGTCGGGAGGAACTACTGAATATACGATTAACGTCAACTCATCATCGTTCCTACCAGGAATATGACTTTCCCGAAACGGATCCAGTGTTTTGCCTTCCACCCAATACAATGGATCTGATCCCAGCCGGCGACCCTGTGCGACGCCGTAAAAGGGGCAAACGAGGCGGTCTCGTGGTCAGGCTTCGGAGACGGGCACATCGCGCTCCACTCCCTAGCATACTACTCGCCAATGTCCAGTCTCTTGACAATAAGGTTGATGAAATCCGAGCACGGGTAGCATTCCAGAGAGACATCAGGGATTGCAACGTGCTCTGCTTCACGGAAACATGGCTAACTCAAGAGACGCTAACGGAGTCGGTGCAGCCAGCTGGTTTCTTCATGCATCGCGCCGACAGAAACAAACATCTTTCTGGTAAGAAGAGGGGCGGGGGGGTATGCCTTATGATTAACGAGACGTGGTGTGATCATCATAACAACACACAGGAACTCAAGTCATTCTGTTCACCTGATCTAGAACTCCTCACAATCAAATGTCGACCGCATTATCTACCAAGGGAATTCTCTTCAATCATAATCACAGCCGTATATATTCCCCCCCAAGCAGACACATCGATGGCCCTGAACGAACTTTATCTGACTCTTTGTAAACTGGAAACCACACACCCTGAGGCTGCATTCATCGTAGCTGGGGATTTTAACAAGGCTAATCTAAAAACAAAACTCCCTAAATTCTATCAGCATATCGATTGTGCTACCAGGGCTGGGAAAACCCTAGATCATTGTTATACTAATTTCCGCGACGCATATAAGGCCCTCCCCCGCCCCCCTTTCGGAAAAGCTGACCACGACTCCATTTTGTTGATTCCAGCCTACAAACAGAAACTAAAACAACAAGCTCCCGCGCTCAGGTCTGTTCAACGCTGGTCCGACCAATCTGAATCCACGCTTCAAGACTGCTTCGATCACGCGGATTGGAATATGTTCCGCATTGCGTCCAACAACAATATTGACGAATATGCTGATTCGGTGAGCGAGTTCATTAGGAAGTGCATTGACGATGTCGTACCCACAGCAACGATTAAAACATTCCCAAACCAGAAACCGTGGATTGACGGCAGCATTCGCGTGAAACTGAAAGCACGAACCACTGCTTTTAACCAGGGCAAGGTGACCGGAAGCATGACCGAATACAAACAGTGTAGCTATTCTCTCCGCAAGGCAATCAAACAGGCTAAGTCCCAGTACAGAGACAAAATCGAGTCGCAATTCAACAGCTCAGACACAAGAGGTATGTGGCAGGGTCTACAGTCAATCACAGATTACAAAAAGAAAACCAGCCCCGTCGCGGACCAGGATGTCTTGCTCCCAGACAGGCTAAACAACTTTTTTGCCCGCTTTGAGGACAATACAGTGCCACTGACACGGCCCCCTACCAAAACCTGCGGGCTCTCCTTCACTGCAGCCGAGGTGAGTAAAACATTTAAACGTGTTAACCCTCGCAAGGCTGCAGGCCCAGACGGCATTCCCAGCCGCGTCCTCAGAGCATGCGCAGACCAGCTGGCTGGTGTGTTTACGGACATATTCAATCAATCCTTATCCCAGTCTGCTGTTCCCACATGCTTCAAGAGGGCCACCATTGTTCCTGTTCCCAAGAAAGCTAAGGTAACTGAGCTAAACGACTACCGCCCCGTAGCACTCACTTCCGTCATCATGAAGTGCTTTGAGAGACTAGTCAAGGACCATATCACCTCCACCCTACCGGACACCCTAGACCCACTCCAATTTGCTTACCGACCCAATAGGTCCACAGACGACGCAATCGCAACCACACTGCACACTGCCCTAACCCATCTGGACAAGAGGAATACCCATGTGAGAATGCTGTTCATCGATTACAGCTCAGCATTTAACACCATAGTACCCTCCAAACTCGTCATCAAGCTCGAGACCCTGGGTCTCGACCCCGCCCTGTGCAACTGGGTCCTGGACTTCCTGACGGGCCGCCCCCAGGTGGTGAGGGTAGGTAACAACATCTCCACCCCGCTGATCCTCAACACTGGGGCCCCACAAGGGTGCGTTCTGAGCCCTCTCCTGTACTCCCTGTTCACCCACGATTGCGTGGCCATGCACGCCTCCAACTCAATCATCAAGTTTGCGGATGACACTACAGTGGTAGGCTTGATTACCAACAACGACGAGACGGCCTACAGGGAGGAGGTGAGGGCCCTCGGAGTGTGGTGTCAGGAAAATAACCTCACACTCAACGTCAACAAAACAAAGGAGATGATTGTGGACTTCAGGAAACAGCAGAGGGAGCACCCCCCTATCCACATCGACGGGTCAGTAGTGGAGAAGGTGGAAAGTTTTAAGTTCCTCGGTGTACACATCACGGACAAATTGAATTGGTCCACCCACACAGACAGCGTTGTGAAGAAGGCGCAGCAGCGCCTCTTCAACCTCAGGAGGCTGAAGAAATTCGGCTTGTCACCAAAAGCACTCACAAACTTCTACAGATGCACAATCGAGAGCATCCTGTCGGGCTGTATCACCGCCTGGTACGGCAACTGCTCCGCCCACAACCGTAAGGCTCTCCAGAGGGTAGTGAGGTCTGCAGAACGCACCACCGGGGGCAAACTACCTGCCCTCCAGGACACCTACACCACCCGATGTCACAGGAAGGCCATAAAGATCATCAAGGACAACAACCACCCAAGCCACTGCCTGTTCACCCCGCTATCATCCAGAAGGCGAGGTCAGTACAGGTGCATCAAAGCAGGGACCGAGAGACTGAAAAACAGCTTCTATCTCAAGGCCATCAGACTGTTAAACAGCCACCACTAACATTTAGCGGCCGCTGCCAACATACTGACTCAACTCCAGCCACTTTAAAAATGGGAATTGATGGAAATTATGTAAAAATGTACCACTAGCCACTTTAAACAATGCCACTTAATATAATGTTTACATACCCTACATTACCCATCTCATATGTATATACTGTACTCTATATCATCTACTGCATCTTGCCATCTTATGTAATACATGTACCACTAGCCACTTTAAACTATGCCACTTTATGTTTACATACGCTACAGTACTCATCTCATATGTATATACCGTACTCTATACCATCTACTGCATCTTGCCATGCCGTTCTGTACCACCACTCATTCATATATCTTTATGTACATATTCTTTATCCCTTTACACTTGTGTGTGTGTATAAGGTAGTAGTTGTGGAATTGTTAGGTTAGATTACTTGTTGGTTATTACTGCATTGTCGGAACTAGAAGCACAAGCATTTCGCTACACTCGCATTAACATCTGCTAACCATGTGTATGTGACTAATAAGATTTGATTTGATTTGATTTGAAATCTGTCATCAGCCAATCACGTCATATCATGAAACCCACTTTCTTCTCACAAAGCCAATCACAGTCTCTCTTGTTGGTGTGTTTTGTTTCAGGGTGTTGGAGGAGGCTGGATAGAAGCACAGAATTCCAGAGGAGAGGTTGGACTAGTGCCAGAAGACTACATTGAGGTTAGGGAGTGGCTTGGAGTGTTGTTGATGGAACTAGCTTCATTTACACTTTATATCAATGTCTTATTCCTTCTCATATAT
Source organism: Salvelinus alpinus (assembly GCF_045679555.1). Lineage (NCBI taxonomy): Eukaryota > Metazoa > Chordata > Actinopteri > Salmoniformes > Salmonidae > Salvelinus > Salvelinus alpinus. The sequence continues at coordinate 26,425,983 of NC_092093.1, read as the reverse complement.
TGTTTCACCGTTTTTAAAATATTCTATGTATAATTAACTTTAATTATAATTAACTATTTTTTTTACCAGCTGCAATCACCTTGTAGCCTGAACCTGTTAGTAGTTTAACTACAGTGTTACTACACATGGATAAGCAGCTTGTGTAGTGTTACTGGGATTTTCAATGGGAATGGGCTCAGGGTTGTGGAAGGGGGTCAAGGAAAAGGCAGCACTCGCCAAGTTTCTCTGTTTTTAGGAAACCAGGACAGGATATACCTCCTTCAGGACTGGGGGTTGTATCACTATGTTTATGTAATGCAGTGGTGTAGGGACCCTTCTGAGTGGTGTGTTTCTGTGATCCAGAATCAACCTCAGTATGGGGTGAGTCACTCTGTGGTCTTCTTAAAGACAGAGATGTGAGTTCTGTCCAGTCAGTCGATGGCAGAGAGAGGAGAGGTCTGCTAAACAGTTTAGTCTTACTCCAAACAGCACCGAGTAGTCACAGCATTAACAGATCACGCTCTGTGTGTGTGTGTGTGTGTGTGTGTGTGTGTGTGTGTGTGTGTGTGTGTGTGTGTGTGTGTGTGTGTGTGTGTGTGTGTGTGTGTGTGTGTGTGTGTGTGTGTGTGTGTGTGTGTGTGTGTGTGTGTGTGTGTGTGTGTTTGGAGGACCAGTAAAAACACATCACCCTAACTGCTCAGTGCTTACTTTCTTTATTCACAAGATGGAAGTGCGTGTTTGTTACTATTGGGCAGACTCCCACCAGCTATTTCACCCTTAGTTACCTCCCCAGCTGTCCTAGACAGTTTTGGTTCCACACAGGATCATAATATTCCCATTGACAACTGATATCCACATGCTGTTATTGTTCTCTTCAGTGAAAACAGCAGGACTAAAGTTCACTGTGTCTCTAAAGCAAGTGGTATCTATCTCCGTACACCAGGCTACAATCTGGGGGGAGGTGTATACAAAACAGGGCTACTTCTGCTGAGTCTAAAGAGTTAGTTAGGATTTGTTTTTGTTTATCAGTGTATGGCTACTCAATTAGTTTCACTATACCATTTCAGTGGCCTCCCAGGTGGTTAGCTACTCAACCTCCTATAAATCAACCATAACTTGAGCTTAGAACTTGAGGGTGTAAAATGTGGTTGTTTGTAAATATGTTTGTCTCTCTCTCTCTGTCTCTCTCCTTTGTCACTTCTCTTCTGTCTGCAGCTCCCAGGAGGAGGGGGAAATGTAGGACATGTAGCTGCCCCAGTAGCTGCCCACGCCCCAGACCTATCGTTCTTTGACGCCTTCGCTGCACCAGCCAACAACACCACTCAGAACCAGGTAGCACACAGAAGAAGTAATGACATGTTTATCCACAGTGAGAAAATATTTAATTTCAAATAGGAGCTAATGTCTTTTAAATCATCATAATTATGGTGTAACCTCATGTCTCTGTCTGCCTCTGGGTTTTTGTCACAATACTTCTTTATATCATACTTCCCTTGTCTCTTCTCCTCTGCTTTTACATGTGACTCACCCCTTACAATTCTTATCACTCTATACTAGTCCCTCCCTGCTACAGTGGCCTCTGTGCCAGCTAGACCACAATGCACTGCTCCCAACGATCCCATGGTGGTGTGATGTTTTGAGTGAAAAAGATAGCAGAATGCAGAATTGAGGGATGACCTCAGTCTTTTATTAATCTAATGAATATTATTCTACCCATCCGAACCTCGAAATGACGAAGCAAGAGCAGCTGCTGTGACTATTTCTGCACGGTTGTGGGTTTTAAATTATCCCTGTTTTTAGATATTGGTCTAGGACTCAACAAAAGACAAGGGTTACATTGTGTGATTGTGTATGTATTGAAAAATACAATAGAATGTCAGTATGAGTGAATGGGAACTACAGTGCCTTGCAAAAGTATTCACATCTCTTGGATTTAATTTTGTTACAAAGTTGGATTAACATTTATTTAATTTCCATTTTGTTGTCAATAATCTACACAAAATACTCCTGTCAAAGTGGAAGAAGAATTATATATATTTTTTGTAAATTAATAAAATAACTAAAATATAGTCATTGCATAACTATTCAGCTCCCTGAGCCCATACATGTTAGAATCACCTTTGGCAGCAATTACAGCTTTGAGTCTCCTTTGGTAAGTCTCTAAGAGCTTTGCACACCTGGATTGTGCAATATTTGCCTATTATTCTTTTAAAATTCTTCAAGCTCTGTCATGCTGTTGGGGATCATGGCCAGACAGCAATTTTCAGGTCTTGCCATAGTATTTCTAGCAGATTTAAGTAAAAACTTGGCCACTTACAGTAGGAACATTCACTGACTTCTTGGTAAGTCAGTGAAGATTTGGCCTTGTGTTGTAGGTTATTGTCCTGCTGAAAGGTGACCTCTCCCAGTGTCTAGTGGAAAGCAGACTGAAGTAGGTTTTGCTTTAGGATTATGCCTGTGCATAGCACCATCCCGTTTATTTTAATCCTGGAAAAACTCCCCAGTATTTGCTGATGTCAAGCATACTCATACCATGATGCAGCCACCACCATGCTTGAAAATAAGGAGGCAGTTACTCAGTGATGTGTGGTGTTGGATTTGCCCAAAGGCCAAAACGTGTATTCATTTGCCATGTTTTTTTTCAGTATTACTTTAGTGCTTGTTGCATACAATATGCATGTTTTGGAATATATTTATTTTGTATGTTTGTGTTCTTCTTTTCACTCTGTCATTTAGGTCATTTATTGTGTAGTTATTACAATGTTGATCCATCCTCAGGTTTCTCCCATCAGTCATTGAACGTTGTATCTGTTTTAAAATCACCAATGGCCTCATGGTATCATTCCCTGAGCAGTTTCCTTCCTGTCCTGCAGCTCAGTTCAGAAGGATGACTATCTTTGAGGTGTCTGGGTGGTTTAATACATAATGCACAGCATAATTATTAATTATACAACGGGTGGTTCTAATAGTGAATGCTGATTGGTTAAAACCACATTCCAGCCAGTGTCTATTCCACAAGTTACCACCGGCTAAATCTATGACTTTAAAATGCCTATTTACTCTTCCATCTGACTGCGCAATCCACTGTCTCATCAGCCCAGCCAGGCAATTTATAAACTTGATTTCCACTATAAAAAGTATCTAGACATTATCTCACATTTCTTTTAGACTAACATTTCGTTTTCAACAGCAGAGATTTGTATAACCTTGCTGTCTGTCTCTCTGACATTTGCAACATTGTTTCAATATTCCAATTCGATCTCCAGCTGTTCCATAGTAATAAACGTGTCGGGAGAAGAAACGAGACACAAGCAGGCAGCGTTTCTCAGCCAGTCGAAATCATGAATAAGCTGGCATCATATTTATGGATATATACAAAGAAATGTCAATTGATAAAAGGTAGAACATAAACGAAGGTCAGCTAGTTTGCGGTCTTTCCAGCTTCAGTTTGAAGTTATTGTGTTTAGGTGTGTTGTTGGCTAGCTCCTCTGAATAACGAGAGACCATATTTTCTATGCCAGGCGAAATCGTGCCTCATTAGCTAATTTTTATGGATGTATCCAAATAAATGTCACTTGAAAACAGCTTAAACAAATGCAGCTACTGTTGTTAATCTGTCTGCATTGTTTGATGTGACTGTAAGTTAGCCGTAATTTGGCTAGCTAGCAAGCAAGGGATAAGAACGTTGCCAGCCAGTATGGAAATGGAACATTTAGAACGAACGACTGGGTCAAAAGACTGAAAGACTGGGTCATGTCTCTGGCAACCAAACAAATAGAACGAACGACCAGCCGGCTTGGGTAGCAACCCTAGATTTGTTTCGGGACTATATCTTGTTGAAGGATGAAATAGTATGAATAAATTCATAAAAATAACGTTTTTAATGAAAATATGTCAGTCATTATTTGAATATGTTGGTAAACCGTTGTATAAAAGTGATAATGCCCTCGAAGATGGTGTTTAGAGGATATATTGGCACGGTTTGCCAGGACTCGACTTTGTCTCGGGCTTAACAACCACCATGCCAATATATCCTCCAAACACCATATTCGAGGGCATTATCACTTAAATAGACCATGCTTAAAGAGATATTCAATGTCTGATTTGTTAAGAGAAAGGGGGATACCTAGTTAGTTGTACAACTGAATGCATGCTGACCCCAATAAGTCAACTGGTCCATTTGTTTGGTTGATACGCTGTTGGTCGGCCAAGATTTCTTTTTTTGTCGAGCAGTAGCAAATGTATATTATATTATTTGTTTTATTATTTGTATTTTTTATGGCATACTAGACACTTGTCTTACTAGACACGCACCCATCTAGGTGAACTAATCGATTGCAGAGGCCGTGGGGATGGTACAGTCCAAGAAGAAGGGTAGTGTGGCTAAGATGCACATCTCTGTCCAGAATGCACTCTCTCCCGCCAATTATGCACTCAATAATTATGCACTCAACTATTCCAGTCTTTTGCTGTTCGCATTGTCGGAGTGGACATGTTGTTTCCAGAGTGCACAACCTATGCTACACTTGTGAGAAACACTTTTTGGTTCATTTCATTCCACTTACAAGTTGTCAATTTAGTCATTGTCTTTTGTTTGGAGTGCTCCTGTCAATGTTGATTACCCAAAGAACTAGGCCTATAGGCTACCTGGCCTGCGCACTAATGTAGGCATATAAATGTGCCAATTTGGGGATCTGATAGTAATTCTGATTGGCTTAATAAACCACCAGTAATGAGCTGTGGAGCTTCTCAAAGTAATGTTTTCCTCACCTCAAACAGCAAACAAGCGAAGTCTGTTTTTACATCCATTGAGAATGACAATAGTTCCTCAATGTATTTAAAAATGGCTTATTTGTTGGCTGTGTAGGCTATTTTTACGTAGTTGGCATGGTACTAAATGGTAAGATAAATTGGCATTCCACATGAGAAAGGTTGCAGTCACGGCAGAATCTGCAAAAGCCAGTAGGAGCGGGAAGAGGATGGTCGGGTCAGGCTAAGATTTTTTTTTCTTCTTCTGGTTATCTTAATCTCCGGCTCCCTCTTTAGTCATTTGTGTCTTATTTCATCAAACAGTGGGCTTAAAGCGTCAGACAAGCTCAATGTTGATTTTATTAAAACACAAAGGGTGTGTCTAGGGCTGTTGTGGTGACTATTACCGCCACACCGGCGGTCACAAGTCATGAAGGCAGTCAAATTCTACATTTAGTCACGGTAATTAGGCTTCTCCAAGCTCTGATGCTGCTGATGGTCATTAGTAGCCCTTCAAACTTGCTAACTGCCTGGTACTCAGCACTCTATTGGCCCTCTAATCACTCTGACATCAATGCAAATGGTATAGAAAATCAAATAAAACATGGGGGAAAGCATCCTCCATTCGCATTTTAAGTGCATAGATGACATGTATTTTTTCCCCGCTGCCCCTGTGCGTGATAATGGTCTATTCTATATCGAAACAAATGTCACACATGTATTATTTAGTATATGTAAAGACAATATTAAATCAAGAATAGTCTGATGGGTGACAATATTAGCCTATTACTGATATGATATATTATCACTTGTAAATGATGCCCAGCATAAGAATCAATGCCTTTTTTTGTGACTTTTTCTAATCATAGTCGCAAACCTCATGTAGCCTAGCCCACAGGCCAAATGTTTTAAAGGTTTGTATCACAACTAAAGTGGCCAAATAACTTCTTAAAATTATGCACGTTAATCTGCTTTACAAGGGGTGTAGAGCCTAACGTGTGAGTTTCAAGTTTGGGGAAGATAATTTTCAGCATAAAAATGCACCTTTTATAATAAAAGCATTACATGCATATTTGCATTTTGCGGTCACTTTTGATAATGGTGTTTTCCCGCTAATGGAAAATTTGCACTTATAGCCTACTACCATGTGCGCATTGCTGCGCTTTTAATGTGAAGAATTAGCCTAATAGTTTATCAACATTTTAAGCTAAATGTTCTGATCCGTTGCATTAGCCACATTGCATAAAACGTTTTTTTGATGCTATTGGTTATATTAATGTGGGATCTATCGCATCCCACAACTGTCTAATACTATGTTTGGAATATTTATTTATTACACAAAATAGAATAGGTCGACTTTTGTGCTATGGGGGATAGTAGATTGACATAGGCTAGTGCTTTTGCCGTTCGTTAGGCCTACTCATCTTGTTGGCTGACAAAGTAAATGAGGGCAGTTATTCTATTATCTTCAATATGCACCTCGGAATTGGATAAGGACGTGCGTAGTTGCGTTCCCGATGTGTCTGTCTTCACTTGTAGCCTGTGAGAAAGATCAGATCATGTGACGGAGAGCCATGTGAGTGAGAGGCACATCGGATTGCGCAGAAGACTCAGGGAGAAGGGAACAACGCAGCACTCCGGCCCGCAAAAGGCATGGATTTTTTTAGGATGCATTACGGCCACAAAGGGGATGCTGCTGTGAAATTCGAGGCATTATTATGTGCTTGTCAAATTGTGAATGAGAGACTATTGTGGTGTGTACAGCCTGCACAAAAAGCCTGTTCAGAAAAACAAAGCAGAGATCATGCCTTTCAAGCAACTTTTTTCAAATCATCATTTGTCTAATCATGCAGCCTTACAATGTATTACATTTTTTTTTTAAATATAGCCCAGCGTTTGTAGAACAACTAAAGTTACATTAATAACTCTATATTAAGCATATAGGAGTACCTATTTCTTTGTTAACACCTCAACACAGAATAGGCGCATATGCACACTCCCTCAAATCGTTTGGAGAAAATATTTATATTTTATTCCGCTTTGTTCAATTGTATTCTTCATACTATAAAAAAATGCCATGGAATTATAAGCAAATCTTGTCTGCTAAATGAACTAGTGTAGCCCACATCAAGACCTAACATAAGGACAACTCAGAGTATGCTATTCTTTTCTTCTGAATTAGACTACATTTTCGTCATATCATGCTTCTTTAGAACTGTCTAAAATAAATAATGGATTTATTGTGTAGGTGTAGACTATATTACATGGATTTATTGTGAAGGTGTAGGCTATATTACATGGATTTATTGTGTGGGTGTAGGCTATATTACATGGATTTATTGTGAATGTGTAGACTATATTACATGGATTTATTGTGGTGGTGTAGGCTATATTACATGGATTTATTGTGGTGGTGTAGGCTATGTTACATGGATTTATTGTGTAGGTGTAGGCTATATTACATGGATTTATTGTGAAGGTGTAGGCTATATTACATGGATTTATTGTGTAGGTGTAGGCTATATTACATGGATTTTTGTGTAGGTGTAGGCTATATTACATGGATTTTTGTGTAGGTGTAGGCTATATTACATGGATTTTTGTGTAGGTGTAGGCTATATTACATGGATTTATTGTGCAGGTGTAGACTATATTACATGGATTTATTGTGCAGGTGTAGACTATATTACATGGATTTATTGTGCAGGTGTAGACTATATTACATGGATTTATTGTGTAGGTGTAGACTATATTACATGGATTTATTGTGAAGGTGTAGGCTTTATTACATGGATTTATTGTGAAGGTGTAGCTATATTACATGGATTTATTGTACTTTTTAAAATGGCTTGCAGGCTGTGTGGAAACCAGGAGATGCTAAATGTGTTTGTCAATTAACGGTCAATTACCGTGAGACCGACAGTTATTTGCTTGACAATCACCAGCTGACCAAATTTCGTGACCGCCACAACCCTAGGTGTGTCCAATGTTCCCTCAATTGTTTTCCGGCACTGAGCAAATTTCAGGTATGCCGAGTGCAAACTTGAACGTTGTGAAAATTCTGTTCAACTTCCAGTGCGCGTTTACTGTGAACACTGAGGCTGTACCCGCTTTAAGTTACAGTTTTAACAGTGACCATGGCTATTTCATCATGATGTAGGCCTACCATAGCATCAAAAATAATGGAGAAAATGCATCCCATAACATTTTAACATGGAAATCATTCAGCCTACAGTAGCAGCCACTGTGTGGTGTTCAATGTAGGCCTACATTCCATGAGACTTTTGGGGAAAAAAGAATGCAGGGCTTGACATTAACCTGTTTATCCAGTTGTCCTTCAGACAAGGTGACTGAAAGTGTTGTGTGATGCAAGAAACCACTTTACAAAATAAAATGCATTATTATTCCCATACCATTATTACAGAGAATCAGACAAATTATGCTACCCTCTGCCTACTGGCCTCTTAACTTATTCAAGACTGTCTCAAAATACAACACTTCCTGTTTATGACAACAAAAAGCTCTTTACCTGTCTAGAAATGTACACATTTTGTGCTCTTGTAGGAAGCTATCACTCCCCTATTGCTGACTACAAATGATCTATAACTGGGCTAATAACTCAGTAACTAGCAAAGGATATGAACAAAATGTGCACACGTGGCTACATGCAGCTCTCACTTTGATCTCAAAACAAGCGCATCTACTCAACCGCTCATGCTGTAAACACAGTCCAGTTCAAAGTAAATAGCACAGATCCATATACAGTGCATTCAGAAAGTATTCAGACCCCTTCACTTTTTCCACATTTTGTTACATTACAGCTTTATTCTAAAGGGGATTCAATTGGTGAGGGAAAAAAACAATCTACACACAATACCCCATAATGACAAAGGAAAAACAGGTTTTTAGAAATGTTTGCAAATTAAACTGAAGTATCACTTTTACATAAGTATTCAGACCTTTTACTCAGTACTCTGTTGAAAGACCTTTGTCATCGATTACAGCCTCGAGTCTTCTTGGGTATGACGCTGCAAGCTTGGCACCCCTGTATTTGGGGAGTTTTTCCCAATCGTCACTACAGATCCTCTCAAGCTCTGCCAGGTTGGATGGGGAGCATTGCTACACAGCTATTTGCAGGTCTCTCCAGAGATGTTCGATCGGGTTCAAGTCCGGGCTCTGGCTGGCCCACTCAAGGATTTCAGAGACTTGTCCCGAAGCCATCCCTGCGTTGTCTTGGCTGTGTGCTTAGGGTCATTGTCCTGTTGGAAGGTGAACAATTCTCCCCAGTCTGAGGTCCTGAGCGCTCTGGAGCAGGTTTTCATCAAGGATCTCTCTGTACTTAGCTCCGTTCAGCTTTCCCTCGATCCTGACTAATCTCACAATCCCTGCCGCTGAAAAACATCCCCACAGCATGATGCTGCCACCACCGTGCTTCACCATAGGGATGGTATTGGCCAGGTGATGAGCAGTGCCTGGTTTCCTCCAGATGTGATGCTTGGCATTCAGGCCAAATAGTTAAATCTTGGTTTCATCAGAACAGAGATTCTTGTTTCTCATTGTTCGAGAGTGCCTTTTGGTGCCTTTTGGCAAACTCCATTTGGCCGAGCGTCTTAGTGGAAAATGCTTTATTCACTCAATATTAGAATAAAGGTGTAACGTAAGAACATTTGAAAAAGTTAATATGATCACACCAGTAATAGATTCGTTGTTGTATTACTTGTGAAGCACAGCTGAGTGAGCATTTAAATAATTCGCTTTTTATTAAAACTTTACTGGGCTGGTGGTGCCTGCATCTGATGGTCAGTCTCCGCAGAGGGAGAGAACAGCAGACTGAGGGTCCACTTCTCAACATCCCTCCACTCTTCCTTTCCTCCACTGACCAAAAAGGCACACTGTCTTCCAGCTGATGGCGAAACTCGAGTCGCACCGCATTATTTATGCCTCATCCACAGATTCATCTTGTTACTCCTATGAACAGAGAAAGTGAAATATTCCTCGATATTAAAAAAGACCCAAGCTGTTAATAATGCAATCCTATAGATACACTTTCCTACTCGTTCATTACTGCTGCAGTGCTTGTTGTAGCGCTGAGTGGAAATAGGAAGAACGTGCATTTTATGGTTTATTAAAGTGTTGAATACAAAGTGTTGACAGTGCTGAGTAAGAACTTAAACATGAGCTCACTCATAAAAACAGCAGCTCTTTGCTGTATTCGTTAACAGTCTCTTCTAGTCATGGTTTTAAACGTTGTGAAATCTCACTGTATCAACTTTGCTATAGCTTTCTTGTAATGCCTGCTACCTTACTGTAGACACGGTCATCTGAGCCATCCGATTGGCCAGCGGTAGGCCTATAGTGCACTTAATTTACTCTCTGGTCACGCCGGGAAGGCAGAGTTTGTACCTTCAGACACATGAAATGGTTCAAAATGGCAACAGTTCGCCTACCTGGCGCAGGGAAGCTAAATCGGGTGCACCTACCGCCAACAGCCTGAGACAAATACAAAAAAAAGAGGAGAACAAGGCTTTATCCTTTATTTTATTTTTTTACAGAAATGTTTGGCGATCGACTAGAAATTCCTTGGAGATCAACCAGTCAATCGCGATCGACATGTTGGTGACCACTGCTGTAGAAAGTGAAGTTTAATCTTGTGCTTCTGTCTGTGGGCTGGTATTTCTGGCCAGTCTTGGGCTACTGTTTGCACGTGTGCAGCTTGGAGGGCACATTGGGTGTGTCTATATATGCAAAAATACATGTTTTAAAATTTCAACCAATCGATTGTTTGAAAGAACAGACTACTTCCGGTTGACAATGATTTTTTATTTTTTTATGTTGTTGTCGGCCACAGCCCTATATTTGTTACCCATCTACCAATCTTATTATTTAACGCAAAGTGAATCCATGCAACTTTTTATGTGATTTGTTAAGCCAAATTTGACTCCTGAACTAATTTAGGCTTGCCTAAACAAAGGGACCGAACACTTATGCAACAACTATATTTTAGTTATTACATTTTGTATTCAGAATGTTTTTTTTTTAACTTATCCACTTTGTCATTACAGAGTATTTTGTGTATTTTATTGACAAAATCTGACAATTAAATCCATTTTAATCCCACTATGTAACACAATAAATCCAAGGGGTCTGAATACTTTTACACTGTATGCTAGATGCAAGCTATTTATTTTTCTTGGAAAATGGATAGCTATACAACTGTGAAGACATGGTACCCCTATTATAAGTTAGAGAGGAGTCAACAACAGAACATCAAATTACTCTCTCATCAAATATTCTTACTTCACTGTGGCCCCTGCTTGGGGTCCGCGTTGCCCAGGTTACCCTTCACTCGCAGGCGCTTTGTGATGATGTCACCCTCTCTCCCCTCAAGGTGGATGTTGGGGCTTGTAGTCCTCAGCCGGACACCCCCGACACCCCGGCCCCCCCTTCCTCCTCTTCCCCTGACGAGGTAACCAGCACTGAGCGGTGGTCAGGGGCACGAACATGGCCCCGTCCCCTACCTCCCATCTCAAATCTTCCCCCCTGCAACCCACCCCCAGCTCAGCCTGCAAGAGCATGATCTTACATTGTACCACTCCCACCCTCTCCTACACCCCACTCCCTAAACCAGGGTCCACTTACTTTCTGCCCATCAAACTACAACTGACCTGGAGCCAGTTGATAAGGGTAAATGTTAACTGGAACCTGCAAATCAGAGGCCGAATCAAGCCTACCGACCCCCTACACCTCCAGACACGCATCCCATCACAGATGAATAAACTTGATCAGCACATCTCTGATACAACATGCACCGCTATAGATCAATGTTTCTTATTACCAGCACATCTCTGATACAACATGCACCGCTATAGATCAATGTTTCTTATTACCAGCACTAAACACCAAACGAATGATCTCAACATTCATGGTTCCCTATAACCAATCAATTATTACAGTGATTAGTGAACAAGCTATTCCCACCAAGCAAGAGCCAGAAATCATTTGTCTCAATTCTACCATTGTTTTTATATGTTGTAAACAAAGTGTTGGACAATTCAGCAGAATAAGTCAAAACTCCTGCAGTTTGTTTTGTGGTAACACACTACAGCTGCTATGAGCCTGTGTTCCCCACCACTGTGGTCCTCTAATGTACTCTCTCTCCCTCTGTTTGTTTTGTGGCTTACTGTAAGTAGCCTATGATGGAGATGTTTGGTCAGCAACTTCCTATCCAAACGCGCACACATCTCACATACACACACACAAACACACCATCCACACAGGGCTCTCCAACCCCATCTTGGAGAGCTACCGTCCTGTAGGTTTTCACTCCAGCCCTATTCCTGGAGAGCTACTGTCCTGTAGGTTTTCACTCCAGCCCTATTCCTGGAGAGCTACCGTCCTGTAGGTTTTCACTCCAGCCCTATTCCTGGAGAGCTACCGTCCTGTAGGTTTTCACTCCAGCCCTGTTCCTGGAGAGCTACCGTCCTGTAGGTTTTCACTCCAGCCCTATTCCTGGAGAGCTACCGTCCTGTAGGTTTTCACTCCAGCCCTATTCCTGGAGAGCTACCGTCCTGTAGGTTTTCACTCCAGCCCTATTCCTGGAGAGCTACCGTCCTGTAGGTTTTCACTCCAGCCCTATTCCTGGAGAGCTACCGTCCTGTAGGTTTTCACTCCAGCCCTATTCCTGGAGAGCTACCGTCCTGTAGGTTTTCACTCCAGCCCTATTCCTGGAGAGCTACCGTCCTGTAGGTTTTCACTCCAGCCCTATTCCTGGAGAGCTACCGTCCTGTAGGTTTTCACTCCAGCCCTATTCCTGGAGAGCTACCGTCCTGTAGGTTTTCACTCCAGCCCTATTCCTGGAGAGCTACCGTCCTGTAGGTTTTCACTCCAGCCCTATTCCTGGAGAGCTACCGTCCTGTAGGTTTTCACTCCAGCCCTATTCCTGGAGAGCTACCGTCCTGTAGGTTTTCACTCCAGCCCTATTCCTGGAGAGCTACCGTCCTGTAGGTTTTCACTCCAGCCCTATTCCTGGAGAGCTACCGTCCTGTAGGTTTTCACTCCAGCCCTATTCCTGGAGAGCTACCGTCCTGTAGGTTTTCACTCCAGCCCTATTCCTGGAGAGCTACTGTCCTGTAGGTTTTCACTCCAGCCCTATTCCTGGAGAGCTACCGTCCTGTAGGTTTTCACTGCAGCCCTATTCCTGGAGAGCTACTGTCCTGTAGGTTTTTCGCTCCAACCCTAATCTAGCGCACCTGCTTCTAATAATTTGCTGGTTGATGAGATGAATCAGGTCAGTTACAACTGGGGTTTGAGTGAAAACCTAGAGAAGGGCAGCTCTCCAGGAACAGCCCTGATCTACACACACATGCTTGCGGCATGGCCAACGTCTGCCCCATACACATGGCATGCAGTTGTCCTGTGGATTGTCTTGATGCAATGACTGACTGACTGTAGAACGCATGAGATGTGTGTCTGTTCTGCTTGTGTTGTCCTTCACCACATGTAGTCCTCCAGCCATGGAAATGACTGGGAGAAATGCTTACAGTGACATGTTGCATCCTGCCGTGCCTTGGCATGATCTGAATGGTACAGTGCAGCACGTCACAATGCTGGACTTGAATACGAGGCATGAATTTCTCAATTATTTAGATAAGCGTGACAGTGGCATTGTGCGAGAGAGATGTTTTTGCATCATTTTGTGTGACTTGAGGAAACACTCTGTACCTTCAAGTCCAGGGTTCAACTTCCATACCATCCAACACATAACCACACTGTGTTGCCTGACTCTGTATTTTGAGTGGGATGTGTGGGGAGGGAGTCTGACAGGTAAGGGTTGGAGTGAGAACACCATCTTTTCTTCCTTGTTTCATGTTTTATGTCAATTTTTCTCAAGCAGTCTTATATTCAAATTTCTATCAAGTCAAGTTATATACCCTGTCATTTCTTTCCCTGACAAGTCATTTAAAACCAGTATTGGTTGATTGTTAAAAAGGCTGTCCTCTACCCCTACCTATTTTTCTCTCTCCTCTCTCTCGCTCCTCTAGGCGAGTAACGGTAAAGACCCGTGGTCGGTATGGAACCAGGACACCACGGGAGGTTCCTCCAACAACTGGGCGGCCCAGCCAGAGGGCACCGTTACAGGCAAGAGTGCTGCCCCTGACCCCTGGGGCTCCACAGCACCGAGCCATCCTCAGGCCTACCAGGGCCCAGGTAAGTCACTGTTCTAGAGGAACTAAATGGCAATGAGGGCCCCTTTATGGACCTTAACACTTTGGTAATAATTTGCTAGTAATACTGTAGTAAAGACCTACTTTAGCAAGTTTCTGGCAAAAGACTTGCAGAAAGATGTCTCCAGAAATGATTCCCCCCCTCTTTTTAGGAACTTAATCCATTGTTACTATCTATGTTTTGGGTTTTAAGAATATAGCCTTTGGCATACATGAAGAGTGGTGTTTTGCAATGCATTTTCTAGGTGTGGTCTTAAACAGGGGAGGGTGATGTCATCGATAGTTATGAGATCACTTGCCTTTGCAGAGTTTTTGCTGGCTTTGGTTTTTCACTTCCTGTTTTTACAACTATTTATATCCTGAGTAAAGAAGTGACTGATTGAATAAACGAAATAACAAAGTGCCTCTTCTTTTTCCTTCCAAAGATATCTATCCATATCCCTACCTTATTGACTGGTCAGGTATCCCACCATGCATTGCCTGCTGGGAGGGTTTCCCTGTTTGTGCGAGTGTTGACTATTTTTTGTTTTAAGAACATGTCTGGCATGTGTATAACCAGTAAATGTACATTATTTTCTCTATTGCAGGCATGTGTTTGCATTGTGTGTATTTTCTCTCAAGAAAGCTATTCACAGTATTTATAGCTTAACACTTAATTGGTTGGTTTTGAGGATATATCTAACTGATTATCTAGACTGATATAATAGGTTTGTTGTTTCTGTTTGGATACATACTGTACAGTATATTTATAATTTTTCTCTCAAAACATAGCACGGGGTAGTGCAGTGCAGTGGTCTTCAAACCTCTCATTGGGCACCCAAGATGTTTCGTTGTAGCCCTGAAGTAGCTCACCTAATTCTCTAATCAAGGGCTTAATGATTAGTGATTGGAATCAGGTGTGCTAGCTCTGGAATAAGAATGTCTGGGGGTACTCGAGGAGAGGTTTGAAACCCACTGGTCTAGTGCATGTTCTCTGATCTCGGTTTTAGGCTTTTTATGCTGTATGGTCTCTCTTCCATGTATTTGGTTACTAAGGGGGCGGTGTGTGTGTGTGTGTGTGTGTGTGTGTGTGTGTGTGTGTGTGTGTGTGTGTGTGTGTGTGTGTGTGTGTGTGTGTGTGTGTGTGTGTGTGTGTGTGTGTGTGTGTGTGTGTGTGTGTGTGTGTGTGTGTGTGTGTGTGTGTGTGTGTGGGTAGGAGCGGAGGACGATGAGTGGGATGATGAGTGGGATGATGTGAAGTCGAACTCTGAGTCTGGAGATGGAGGGGCCATCCAGAGAGGAGGGGCTACTGGCTCCTCCATGAAGATCTCCCTCAACAAGTAAGACAGCTGACTACTACTCCAAACCATCACACTGAACCCACAAACACTAGCCATGACCTAAAGACCACTTTTACCCAGATTTTACCCACGATAAACATTGAGTCAATATACAGAGTTTGGCCATCTTAGTTTGCGGTTTAGAATCTGAGACGTTTGGTGGAGGATAGTTAGCCCAACTCTGTTAAACCATTGCCGTTGGATTTCCAGACAGTCAAGTGGCCCTTTCTACCTAACCCCTGACACTTAACCCCTGACCTTTACCCTTGTTTGTTCCTCTTTGAGCAGGTTCCCCGGGTTCTCCAAGTCTGGTCCTGAGGTGTTCCTCCTCTGCAAGCAACCACCCAAGGGAAAGGAGAAGATAACCATCTATGTGAGTTGGTGGAGGACTTTCATCAGTACTGGACATTGAATGGAGAGTGGTTGGCTGTGTTGTTTAGCAATCTTTTGTACTGTAGTCTTCAAATTGCTGTAGGATTTATCTTGTAGGATTTAGTAGGGTTGTCTCTGCTCCGTCTCAGATGGGGGAGGTTGGTCCAGTGTGGTCCTATCCAGAGGCTCAGCTGGACTGTGTCGTAGCCGACCCCAAGAAGGGCACCAAGATGTACGGCCTGAAGAGCTACATCGAGTACCATGTCATACCCAACGTAAGTGTCTGTGGGACCACTACTAGTATCAATGTGAATGGTCATTCATGTTTCTGGCTTTATCATTTCTAGGGACAGATATATTGTCCAAATGCCTGATATAACGAGCTGTCTCGGAGAAAAGCTGCAGTTGCCGAAAGCCAATATTATGCCAACCCATTGGCATTATAGTGCATGTTAACTTTGTGTGATTGGTTTGCAGACCACAAACAGACCTGTCAATCACCGATACAAGCACTTTGATTGGCTGTATGAGAGGCTACTGGACAAGTTTGGTTCAGCCATCCCCATCCCCTCTCTACCGGACAAGCAGGTCACAGGTGAGAGACTGACCTGCTAACCTCTCCTCTTCTCTCCTCCACTGAGAAACCTTCTGTCTATCCTATAGGAGAGGAGTTCACTTAATGTAGGAAGGTATATGGGGAGCCTGGGGTGCTCCTTTCAATGCACACCGCTTATATCTGCTCTCTCTCCCTTTCCCCCTCCCTCCCTCTCTGCCAGGGCGTTTTGAGGAGGAGTTTATCAAGATGAGGATGGAGAGGTTGCAGGGCTGGATGACCAGGATGTGTCGGCACCCTGTGGTCTCCAACAGCGACGTCTTCCAACTCTTCCTGACCTACAAGGACGAGAAGGTACAGTAGGAGTCTTCCTCATCTCCTCCCCCAGGAACAGCAGAGGGGTGCAGTATCAGACTGGACATGGAGCTCTGACTGTACAGGACTGGTAGTGACACTGAGGATTGGCTACTGAGCACTGTGTGTTGTTGCAGGACTGGAAAACAGGGAAGAGAAAAGCAGAGAAAGACGAGGATGTGGGAGTGATGATCTTCTCCTCCATAGAGCCTGAAGCCCCCGACCTGGACCCCATCGAAGTGTGAGTGACATCACACCACTCTGCAGCAGACATACACAATATGAAATGTTATGGGCTGTTTTTCTTCATTTGTTTCCATTGCGTAACAGGGAGCAGAAGTGTGATCAGTTCAGTCGTTTCACCAAAGCTATGGATGATGGTGTGAAGGACCTCCTCACAGTGGGCCAGGAGCACTGGAAGAGATGCACAGGACGTATGTATACACTACATAAACACTACACAGCAGCTATGCAGGCTACATAGTTATGACACATGACCGAATCTGTGTATGTGCTCAGCTTTGCCCAAAGAGTACCAGAGGATTGGCAAGGCCTTCCAGAACCTCTCGTCTGTCTTCACCAGCAGTGGATACCAAGGTAGGCCTGCTTGGACAGACATTTACTCCACTAAATGGGATATATATAGATCTCTGTATGTTTTAGATTGTTCAATATAAGTGTTGTTGCGTGTAATGTAAAAAACAGGTTCTTGTATCTGCAGGAGAGGCCACCCTCACCGATGCCATGACTTCAGCAGGAAAGACCTATGAGGAGATAGCTCAGATGGTGGCTGAGCAGGTACAGTACCAGTACAGACGTGTCATAACCTGCAGTTCTCTCTCTTAACCCTGTATCTCCTCTGGGTTAAAAGAAATGATCAGAATGTGTGGTTATTTTCAGTGTCAGAATTGAATTTCCATTTTATTTTATTTTATCATTTAAAAAAAAAAGATACTGTTAGGTTCTGAACAAACAGAGTAAAAACTCAAACGGATGACTAGGAAAAATCTCAAACCAAGTTTATTCACCCACTGGGTCATACAGCTGCAAAGACAAAGCATGATTACACAAGCACATATATTTATAACATCCTACTAGGCAGGGTCAACTCCTTACACGTCTAGACAGCCAATACATCTCTGTCGCTAGGCAGGAACTTAATTGGTTTCTCTCACTGGTGTAGCCATGGCCCTTCCTGATGCTAGAACCTTGGTGGGTGTGTATGTGTGTGAGATAGGACTGTAGTAGGAGGGTCGTTGTGGTGGGCCCCTCTGGCCCCCCTCCCAGAGGTTTCTTCTCACTTCATCTGTTGACTTAACCTCGAGCCGAATTCCACACTCCTCTCTAGTTCCGCAGCTGGCCTGCCTTAACAGAGACTAACTACACTGTTGCCCTTTACCTCCCTCCTTAGGAACAGAATATGAACTTTCTGCACTCACTCAATAAATTTCCATACAACAGATTCCTATCCACCCTTTATTGACTCCAACATATACATTCCTTGTACATGTAAAGTATCAATACGTTTTAGTATAGTAAAATGAATAAGTATATTTCAAGCTAGAATCCAACAATATGCATACAAAATGATTGAATTGATTAAGAATCATTGAGGATGAACACAAAAAAGCACAAAGGTCTATGACTTATTTCCATTGTGGTCCTCTTTCATGATAGTGTTTTGCATAATGTGGCAGGATAAAAAAATATATATCTAAATTGGCAGGTCAATTTGGTTACTTAGTCATAAGAACACACTATACACAAAGGAACTCTATTTGGTCATCATCATTGGGCTAGGAGGGATTGTTCACATAAGCACACTATCCATTAACTAGGATTTCACCTTCCTTTTAATGCTACTCAGAGTGGGAATAGTTTTAACACAGACAGATTATTCCACTCAGAGGCTGCTGAAGAGTCTCCTGTTGAGAGTGTAGTTGCTCAAGGGCTGTAAATAAGTTTATTAGTATTTCAAAGGAAATGTGTGCTATACATCAGACGTAGCCTTGTTTTTTTGGTCTCAGTTGTTGTTGAGGCCTTGGAATCCAAAATAAGCCTTTGAGGGAATGTACACTTTGAGGAGCAGCTTTGGGCGAGGGGGGGGCAATTTCCTGTTGCTCTGTGTACTTCCTGTAGCCCCAGAGGCCTTGTGCTCTATTCCCGTTCCTTTGGTCTCTCTTTTCTCTTCATCGCCCCAAGCGGCTCCTGTCTGATGTCACTTCCTGGATGTCCGCGTGCGTTTCCTGTGGCTTCACAGTGTCTGTTTTATATCCTAGTTCTGGCCTTCTTTTGACCCTTTCACTAAGCATCCTGTGTGTGAGGTGTGTGTTATCTGAAGGGAAGAGGTCAAGACTTGTATGATTACTCCATGACATTCATTTAAGGCCACCAGCACTAACCAGAGCAAAATATGTTCCCTACGTTCCTCTGATAGTTCAGTTGAACATAATGTTTGAATATCAGTTCTCTGACTTATCTATGATGGTGTAGTGTGGTTTGTACTGAAATCAAAGCCCCACCCTGTTTTTGATGTTGTCGCAGCAGCGTCCACATGGAGGACTCCTCTGGTAAGCATGTGTTGCTCCAGTCCAGAGGTTTCTGTCCTTGGTCCAGACTCTGTTTGACTTCTTTTTGACCTCCACCAATCATTAGCATTAGCTGTGTACTTCCAGTCCTGGGTAGTTACTAGCACTCAGACACAGTGCTATATATATATATACATTATATATATATATATATATATATATATATAATGTCAGTTCCAAATGTTTGCATAATGCAAAAAATAGGAAAACACAAAAAATGATTGTTTTCCCTCCATGGTTCTTTATTATCTCTGTTTTTGGTCATTTTTCTATCGTTTTTTGTGTTTTCCTGTTTTTTGCAATTTGAGACATTGCTATTACATTTCTTTCTGATGATGTCACAGTTGTATTATTGTACTCATCTTGTTCATTGGCTTTTCTGTCTCAGTACTAAAAGTGTTATGCGAATTGGCTTTTGCTCTGTTTGCAGGGGATATTGGGTTGTGCGGCTGTGTGTGTGATTGATATGTAATTGTCCATGTTCTCTCCCTGTAGCCCAGGAAAGACCTGCACTTCCTCATGGAGAACAACAATGAGTACAAAGGCCTTCTGGGATGTTTCCCTGACACCATTGGAGTACACAAGGTAGGCTCCTACAGGGGAGGGAGGGAGAGAAGGAGGGAGAGAAGGAGGGAGGGAGAGATTGGTATTCACATGATACTGAGCCTAGGGCAGAGGAGAGAGAGCGAGAGAATAACAACCATATGAAAATAACATTGCTAAAAGAACAAAACCATTTTATTTTGGTTAGGACCTATAGTGTCTTTGCTATTAATGTAGATCCATGTTTAATCCAGTATAGCTGTAAAGTTGAATCCCTAGGATTTTGTGTAAAGCTGAAGACTGCTCTGTCTTTTCACTGTTAGGCGGCCATAGAGAAGGTGAAGGAGGGAGACCGGCTGGTGGCAGCTAGCAAGATCACCCCTCAAGACAAAGTGACCATGGCTAAACGTGTTGGCACCATGTCATATGCACTACAAGGTAAGGCTACTGGGCTAATGCTAAATGTGTTAGCGGTGGTTAAATGTGCTAGCACAAGGTACTGTAAGCCTGTGGCGTATAAAGAGATGGTTCCATCATCTATACTACATCACGTGACAGTGGATTTCCTGTTTTCTCCCCGCCCACAGCTGAGATGAACCACTTCCATAGCAACCGTATCTACGACTACAACAGGGTGATGCAGCTGTACCTGGAGGAGCAAGTGAAGTTCTACGAGACGGTAAGAACAGTCATCCAGACCACCCTGTACAAAGAAACATTCCCACATAGCCAGGAAACACAATTTTAGCTAAAATGTCAGTAGCTTCTTCTCAAATAGAAAACCTATGAGTTCTTTGCCTGAATGACAGTGGATCTAAAGCAAATGAGTATTGCTAGCATTGAAATTATATTAATGAACGGGTCATTTCCACATGCTTACATGCAATTGTCTCCGACCCTGGTCACAAGGTCCGCTATGAGAGGGACTGCTATGAATAGATGCATCTGTACATACAAATAGTAGTCCATCAACAATGCTCCAATCTGATGAATGTTTTTATTTAGGCATTCAGCACATGGCTTTCAATGGGATCTTTCTCTTTATTCCTGGTTTGGGCAGATTGCTGAGAAGCTGAAGCAAGCACACAGTCAATTCACCACCATGTAAACCTGCCTCCTAAGACTGAAAATGCAAGAAACAGCTCAACACCCAAGAGATCTCTCTTTTTCTATTTCTCACTCTGTTGCTTTTTCCCTTTGCGCTCAGTGCAATTTCATTTCCTGCAGTCGTTAGCTAATGATGCTAATGTAATCTGTTTTAAACAGTCTAGGAACTGTTTAGGAAGAGGTGTAGACAGTCGAAACCCAGATGGGTGGATTACAGCAGTGCCTGATGCACAGTGGGTGCCACATACAACACCAAACAGCCCAGTCCCACAGGAAACAACACTGACTTCTTCCTGTGTCTCAGGTCAGGGTAACATGACAAACATTCAGGCCCTCATTGAACATATTGCACAGTTAAGCATTGCCCTCACTGCCTCAGTGATTCACTCAAAATGCAGAGGTCAAAGAGCAGCTCTCTTCCCCTGGCAAAGAGGATACTGTTTGCATTTCCTTGTTTGACTGAATCCATGGGCTAGTCATGACTTCCTCAGTTCCACATTATAGTAAACCTACAGTTCCCTACCTTGGTTCCCTGGTAATGTTTGGATGGATGTGTTATGGATCTCTCCCATGACCAAGCACGCCTTTGTGGATGTTGTTTTTTGCTCCATGGTTCTTTATTATCCCCTGGTCATCTTTTGGACCTTATCACAGCATTTTTTAATCACAGCATTTCAACAGAATTTTTTTTTTTTTTTTTGTGTGTGATTGAAACACACTCACAGTTCAGAGTAGAGATGTTGCATTATGCCTTGTCAGTTAAGTTCCAGCAGATATGAGAGAGAATGTCACCACGCCCCTTGCTTGTGAGTGTGTCTGAACACTGCTGGCAGTGCCCCGCCCCTTCCTTCACTCACTTCCTCGATCTCTAACAGGAAGCTCGACCCTTTCCTGCCACTGTGCCTTGTTGACGTTCTGTAGAAAATAGAACTGCATGCTTCGCTCATTCCCCCCTGCCTGATTTTTTTATTTTTTTACTTTTCATATCTTTCCCAAAACATGGAGTTCTGCTTTTCTCCCTTCTGGAAGGACAGATTCCGATGGGGAATGTTAGAGGTTATGCAATGGGAGCCTACTGCTCGTCCATGGAAGCCAAACATCAGCGAGCCAATGTTTCTCCCAAAGCCAGTGCCAAACATGGTGGCTGGGTCCCAATACTCATAAATTGCTTCCTTGTTTTCTGTCCTTCAAAAACAGCTGAGCGGTTTCACAATGTTGCTTTCACCTATCGAATCCTTACATAGCAGTGGTTAGTAAGGAAATGTGTTAAGACAATTGGGACACAGCCATGCCTTTATCCAGGTGTCTATGACAGCTCTTCTCTGCCTCACTCCACTTAATACCGCAGTGCAATCTTCAATCATTATTTAATCTCCCTCTTTCTATTCTCGTCACATAAATACAAAGAAATCTATATTCTATCTGATGCATGTGCTTTTTGGTTGTTGAGGTATTTTATGTATAGAAATATTTGCGATACGTTGTCACCCAGAAAGAGGAGAAATTAAGTTTGATTTAATAAAAATGATTTGTACTCTCCGTGTACACGTTTGCATTTCTTTGAGTGTGTTTGTGGGAGTGAGTGTGAGTCATGTCTTGTTCTGCCGGACTTGTGTATTTGGGACGACACCCACCCACACACACTCATATACACACACAGCAGGCCCCTTATTCCCCCGTCTCAAAATTCTGTAGAGATGGATAGGAATGAGAATGAGTTGGTCTATAAGCAGAGCGGAGCGTCAAAGAGTGTGTTTGTGCTGATTATGAGGGTGGAATGAAAGAGGTCTTTCACCCTGTACTCTGCCTGCACCCAGCTCTGACTGAAATCAGGTGCAGCTGGGTCTCTATCTCTACACCCAGAAAGAGTTAAATATTTCACTCTATAAAGAGTTAAATACGCTATATATACAGAAGTATGTGGACACCTCTTAAAATGTGTGGATGTGGCTGTTTCAGCCACACTCGTTGCTGACGGGTGTACAAAATCGACTACACAGCCATGGAATGTCCATAGAAAAACATTGGCAGGAGAATGGCCTTACTGAAGAGCTAAGTGACTTTCAACATGGCAGTGTCATAGGATGCCACCTTTCCAACAAGTCAGTTTGTCAAATTTCTGCCCTGCTAGTGCTGCCCCGGTCAACTGTAAGTGGTGTTATTGTGAAGTGGAAATGTCTAAGAGCAACAACGGCTCAGATGTGAAGTGATAGGCCACACAAGCTCACAGAATGGGACCACCGAGTGCTGTAGTGCATACAAACTGTCTGTCCTCATACAAACTGTCTGTCCTCGTACAAACTGTCTGTCCTCATACAAACTGTCTGTCCTCGGTTGCAACACTCACTACCGAGTTCCAAACTGCCTCTGGAAGCAAGGTCAGCACAAGAACTGTTCATCGGGAGCTTCATGAAATGGGTTTCTATGACCGAGCAGCCGCACCACGCACACAAGACCAGTAGTGATTTTAGCATGTAAATCTTGATGGGGGAAAATAAATCAAAGTGGGATGCATGCCAGCAAAGCCACTACACAACACTACACAACACAACACTAAACAATACATTAATGGCACTATAACAGTGACAGACGGTGCCTGCTAACTGTTAGGGCCTACACAAAGCTGTCCCAACAGCAGTCCCAACGTCTTACCGCTGCTGCACCTGGCTATCAGCGGAGCCTTGTCTGGCAGCGAAACAGTTAATTCAGCCTCAGTTACTGCCTTTTAAAAAAACATAGCTAATATGGCTGACTTGCTAATACAAATGTGGTGTCTACTGACAATTGAGATGTACAAACTATGGTATAAGGTGATGGCAATCTGTAATTTCGATTAAGACATTGAGCGAGCTACAGTAGGACGGACGTAGTCAATATAACTATTTGTTTAGCACTATTGAAATGTACAGCGCCAGAATTCAGAACATGGGCCGTTCTTATAGTGTTCTTCCTGTATACCAAGTCAGAAGAACCATAGGATAAATAAAGGGGGCATATAAGCAGACAATGAAAGCTCTTACAATATTCAATGATTACATTTCTCTAAAACAGGTTAAAGGCTACATGTACACCACCAAGTCAGAACAGTAGGCAAAATTAAGAGGGGTATATGGACCAAATTATTAGGGTGCGGCACATGGGCTACTAACATCTTACTGCACAACATACACTTAGTATTACTTTCTTAGCTACAGTATGCATATCTACCTGGCATATTACATAATTTATGCAGGAGCATACAATACATTTTTGGACTCACCTTGTTGTGCTGTGCTCACTTGAACAGGAAGGTGGCGCGGCGGTCCTTCGTGGGCAAATTTTGTCATCAAAGTCTGTCATTCTCTGGATTTATGGTGCTTTCAAAACAACTGGGAACTCTGGGGGGGAAAACAATGTCGAATCGTGATGACGTCATTGATCTTCAGGTTGTAGCTGTAGAAAGAGGCCAGATTTACAGTTCCGAGTTGGATGACCGTTCAACATGTATTTTCCCAGCCATTTATTCCCGACTTCCCAGTTGTTTTCGCAGTTCCAAGTTAAGTTGTTTTGAGTGCTGCACAAATTATGCTTCATTGACAGCATGGCCAATGTTGAATGTTTATCATTTTAAACTTGGAAAAGAGCACCTTAATCGCAGATTTGGAACCACACAGCCACTCCACTGAATAGCAGGCTAGTGATTGGTTTGCAATGCTTGCCGTTAGCCACTGTCACTGATTCCTTCCAAACCACTCATTGTTGAATTTGTGATTTCTAACTTGTTGTGTAATGTTTATGGCCGATGAGCACCAATACGTTTAATCTATCATTTCTCTTCATTATTTCTCTTAATATGACAATAATAAAAAAATCTCCCTCACTAGCTTTAAGCACCAGCTGTCAGAGCAGCTCACAGATTACTGCACCTGTACATAGCCCATCTATAATTTAGCTCAAACAACTACCTCTTTCCCTACTGTATTTATTTATTTTGCTCCTTTGCACCCCATTATTTCTGTCTCTACTTTGCACATTCTTCCACTGCAAATCTACCATTCCAGTGTTTTACTCGCTATATTGTATTTACTTCGCCACCATGGCCTTTCTTTTGCCTTTACCTCCCTTATCTCACCTCACTTGCTCACATTGTATATAGACTTATTTTTCTACTGTATTATTGACTGTATGTTTGTTTTACTCCATGTGTAGCTCTGTGTTGTTGTATGTGTCGAACTGCTTTGCTTTATCTTGGCCAGGTCGCAATGGTAAATGAGAACTTGTTCTCAACTTGCCTACCTGGTTAAATAAAGGTGAAATAAAATAAATACATTTAAAAAAAGGATTTGCCAGTAGATTGTCGACTTGATTCATGATGATGACTGCTAGCTATGATTTTGAAAGTATGATGTTGACCGTGTTGACAGCCGAGTCAATTCCTGCCAGCCTGCACAGCACGATATCAACCCAGAGCATATCGGACTGCTTTTTCTCTACCACATCTCCGGATTACTACCACAAGCTCTGAACCTTTACACCGGATCATCGCAGCTAACTAGCTGCTATCCAAGTGGCTACTCCTGGCTAACGTCTCTGTCCGGAAGCAAGCACCAGTTAGCTTGGAGATAGCCTCGAGCTAGGCCCATCTCCTGGCTAGCTGAAGAGGTCCATCAGCCAATTTCTTGGGCTACAATACTTATTTTGCCAATTGGCCTGGACCCTTTTACTGCCGACACGGAGCCTCGACGATCCATCACAACTGGTCTGCCGACGTAACCTTCCGAGGCAGTCTCAACAGGCTCTACCGTCGCGACATCCCCAGAAGACCCTTCTGCTAGCCTGCTTTCCCCGGCCCGCTAGCTGTCTGAATCGCCGTGTCTCCAGCTCGCCTAGCTACTCACTGGACGCTATGATTACGATGTCTTATTTCGATGTAGAGCCTCCAGCCCTGCTCAATATGCCTCATCCATCCCTTTTGTTTCACTCCCCACCTCACCTGGCTTAAATGGTTCCTCGAGAGACAAAACCTCTCATCGTCATTCAATGCCAAGGTTTACCTCCACTGTATTGATATCCTACCATACCCTTATCTGTACATTATTCCTTGAATCTATTCTTCCGCACCCAGAAATCTGCTCCTTTTACTCTCTGTTCCGAACGCACTAGACAGCCAGTTCTTATAGCCTTTAGCCGTACCCTTATCCTACTCCTCCTCTGTTCCTCTGGTGATGTAGAGGTGAATCCAGGCCCTGCAGCACATAGCTCCACTCCCATTCCCCATGTGCTCTCATTTCTTGACTTCTGTAACCGTAAAAGCCTTGGTTTCATGCATGTTATCATCAGAAGCCTCCTCCCTAAGTTTGTTTTATTCACTGCTTTAGCACACTCCGCCAACCTACTAACCTAATCTACTGCAGAGAGAGCCTGCAGAGCTGTCATACTATCCAGGTCTGTTCCCAAACAATTCGGGCTTCTACTTTTAAAAATCCACCTTTCCAGAAACACGTCTCTCACCGTTGCTGCTTGTTATAGACCTCCTTCAGCCCCCAGCTGTGACCTGGACACCATATGTGAAATGATTGCCCCCCCATCTATCTTCAGAGCTTGTGCTGCTAGGTGACCTAAACTGGGATATGCTTAACACCCCGGCCGTCCTACAATCTAAGCTCGATGCCCTCAATCTCACACAAATTATCAAGGAACCTACCAGGTACAACCCTAAATCTGTAACCATGGGCACCCTCTTAGATATCATCCTGACCAACTTGCCCTCTAAATACACCTCTGCTGTCTTCAACCAGGATCTCAGCGATCATTGCCTCATTGTAAAACTGACTATCCTACCGATCCTTGACTTTGGCGATGTCATTTACAAAATAGCCTCCAACACTGTACTCAGCAAACTGGATGTAGTCTATCACAGTGCCATCTGTTTTGTCACCAAAACCCCATATACTACCCACCACTGCGACCTGTATGCTCTCGTTGGCTGGCCCTCACTACACATTCGTCGCCAAACCCACTGACTCCGGGTCATCTATAAGTCTATGCTAGGCAAAGCCCCGCCTTATCTCAGCTCACTGGTCACCATAGCAACACCCACCCGTAGCACGCGCTCCAGCAGGTATATTTCACTGGTCACCCCCAAAGCCAACACTTACTTTGGCTGCCTTTCCTTCCAGTTCTCTGCTGCCAATGACTGGAACTAGTTGTAAACATCACTGAAGCTGGAGACTTAAATCCCCCTCTCTAACTTTAAGCATCAGCAGTCAGAGCAGCTTACCGATCACTGTACCTGTACACAGCCAATCTGTAAATAGCACACCCAACTACCTCATCCCAATATTGTTACTTATCGTCTTGCTCTTTTGCACCCCAGTATCTTTACTTGCACATCATCATCTGCACATCTATCACTCCAGTGTTAATGCTAAGTTGTAATTATTTCGCTTCCATAGCCTATTTATTGGCTTACCTCCCTACTCTTCTATATTTGCACACACTGTACATATATTTTTCTATTGTGTTATTGACTGTACGTTTGTTTATGTGTAACTCTGTGTTGTTGTATTTGTTGCACTGCTTTGCTTTATCTTGGTCAGGTTGCAGTTGTAAATGAGAACTTGTTCTCAACTGGTCTACCTGGTTAAATAAAGGTTGCATTACCATTAGACTTGGCGGTGACATAGTGTCCACATGAGTGACAGAACACTGAGCTAGGCTGAAACACCTGCATTTTGGAGTTGCCTTACTCAAGAAAACAAAAAAGACACTGTGTTTGTATACAGCTTTATTAGTAACATGCTCCCCCAATTATAATTTTTTTAAATGTATTTGTTTTTGCTAAAAATGTTGGCCTCAAAACAGGTTTCCAGCATTTCCACTGCACAAGACTAAGATCACCATGCCAAGCGTCAGCTGCCCAAATGCATAGTGCCAACTGTAAAGTTTGGTGGAAGAGGAATAATGGTCTGGGGCTGTTTTTCATGGTTCGGTTTAGGCCCGTTACTTCCAGTGAAGGGAAATCTTAACGCTACAGCATACAATGACATTCTATATGATTCTGTGCCTCCAACTTTGTGGCAACAGTTTGGGGAAGTCCCTTTCCAGTTTCAGCATGACAATGCCCCCGAGATCCCTGACCTTAACCCCATCAAACACCTTTGGGATGAATTGGAACGCCGACTGCTAATCGCCCAACACCAGTGCCACTCCTCACTAATGCTCTTGATGCTGAATGGAAGCAAGTCCCTGCAGCAATGTTCCAACATCTAGTGGAAAGCCTTCCCAGAAGAGTGGAGGCTGTTATAGCAGCAAAGGGGGGACCAACTCCCATGTTAATGCCCATGATTTTGGAATGAGATGTTCGACAAGTAGGTGGCCACATACTTTTGGTCATGTAGTGTATCTCACTCTACACACACAAATAGTTAAATATCTCATTCTGCACACAAGGCCATAAACACCCACACTTCCTTGTGTTTGAACGCTAACTGCAGTTTAAGAACTGCGGCAGTTAGCCTGGATAGTAGTGTTGGGCCAATAACCGAAAGTTCGCTGGTTTGAATCCCCAAGCCGACTATGTGAAAAATCTGTCTGTGCCCGTGAGCAAGGTACTTAACCCTAATTGCTCCTTTAAGTCAGTCTGGTTAAGAGCATCTGCTAAAATGTAAGAGCGTTATATTTAAATTAATCTGAGTTTTGTGTTTTTCTAGTTGGGATTCAGCCCTTAGTCTTCACACTAACACACATTGCAGTTTAAACAGTTTAAACAGTGTATTTTCTCTTCTATATATTATGTATGGTATAATATATAGCATGGTATGTACTGTATAGTATATTGTCCACCTGACTGTGGATCTATAGGAGGGAAGTTCCCCTTCTTCCCTCCAGCAATAGGCTGTTAGTTTGGCACAGTCATGTTATTATAGTACAGGACTGTGGAATCTATATAACTCCAGCCATCTTCTAGACAGGTCAACACACACACAAAGGACTACTCGACGTGTGCCACCCCTTCCATTCAATACTTGTTTCTCAGAGTTCACTGGACAATATCTGTTGTTGTCTGTATTGGTCACAACATGCCACAGTATCCAGGACTGAGCTTCTCACTGAGCACAGGTGGCTGATGGTACCTTCATTTGGGAGGATGGACTCAGTAATGGTTGGAACGGAATAAATTGAATGGTATCAAACATGTGGTTTCCATGTGTTTGATACTATTCCATTCACGCCATTCCAGACATTATTATGAGCCGTCCTCGCCTCACCAGCCTCCTGTGCCTGTCAGTCTGTTGCTCTGTTTCACTGAACTTCAGGCTTATTGGTGGCATGGCCACATATGCAAATGTAAACATTATGCAAAAATATATCCACACACATTCAAAAATATGTGCACACTTTGAAAATCCATCTCCTTGTCCAGACCAGTGAGTAAGGTTACAGCACATTTCACTGTAAAAGTGTGGAGCATGTACGTCTGTGGTGATGTCATCAGATCAGACGGGCCATCATGGAGCCTGACTGTCATCAGGGGTGGTTGTCATGGCCATGCGGTGGTTTCTCAGGGCGACATGCGTGGGCGGAAGGTACGTGGGCGGATCATCATACTGACTTTCCTTAGAGAGTAGTAGTCCGAGTCCTTCCAGGAATACCACACGATTCCGTCTGGTCCTAGAGGGTTCTTCCCCTTGGGGGAATACCGGCCTCCCTGTGGGGTCACAAACACAGTCAGTCAGCGGTCAGGGTGGTAACAGGGAGGAATACCGGTGACCAGATACCTATAGGTCTGTAAATATCTGTAAAGCACTTTGTGACAACTGCTGATGTAAAAAGGGGATTATAAAAAACATTTGATTGTTTGATTGGTTATGAATATACTTTTGATTATCATTACACACATACCTCTATCAAACATTCACATACCATTCACATTCTATCTGACAAGGTAATTTATTGTGCAGTGTGTGTGTCTGTATGGGGAGGTTGTTACTCTGTAGTAGACTCCGTTGAGGTTGGCGTAGAAGCACTGGTTGTACCACCAGCCTCCGTGGGATATCTCAGCACAGATGTTGCCCGTGTCGGGGGTGCTGAAGCCCTGCTTGTCATGGTACCAGCTGAATGAGTCCTCCGTCGTCCCACTGAACCCAGACACATGGAGACAGTACTGGCTGTCCTCCCCATCCACACTGTATGGAGATACGGACACGGACAAGCAGAAGTTAAAATGCCACCCAAAAGAGAATGTCTAGGTCATTCCAAATCCCATTAACAGTGTGTGTTTTCATTCAAACAAAAATGGAAAATTCGCAGAAAATTACCATTTTGAAATGTCCAAAATTACCACTCAACCCCAAGATTTTCCCAAGTTTTCACTATTGTTGTAAAGCCCTGGTTATTTTGTTGCTTTGGACAAGTAATTTCTGAGGTTTTTACTTATTTAAAGTGATTAATTAACATTTGTCCCTCAGGTTTAAGGTCTACCCTGAAACGTGAACTGGACTCTCGTTTTAATATGGTAAAACTATTTATTTTGAAAAAGGAACATTGAACATTAATAGTCAAATCATAGTGTAGAAGCAGGTGAGATGGTTCTACAATTTTTGGGGTGTTTTGTGTTGGAAAACTGACTACATCGAGTATAACATGTCAACTCTGTTACCCATTATAGGCTAGAAATGTTTTAACAAGTTAAAATATTGTTGTTAAGCTTGCATACAATTCCCCTTCCTGTTCCACACAACAAGCTTCCATTCCCCCTGTCACATGGGGAGTTACGGCTGATAAAGATTCAATTGTCAACCCAGTCACTTTTACAGTCCGTTTTCTAGAATTTTTCTTAATTTAACGTCTTGAAGTTGGAAATGTTTTCTTAATGACAATGTTCAAATTACACTACCCATCACACTACCCAAAAGGCACTCTATTGGTAGAATGTTTGTGTGTGATGTGGATGCATGCCTAGGCGTGTTTGTCTCTAACCCCCACCTGAAACTCTCGTAGAGGACGTGTTTGTCTCTAACCCCCACCTGAAGCTCTCGTAGAGGGCGTGTTTGTCTCTAACCCCCACCTGAAGCGCTCGTAGAGGACGTGTTTGTCTCTAACCCCCACCTGAAGCTCTGGTAGAGGGCGTGTTTGTCTCTAACCCCCACCTGAAGCTCTCGTAGAGGACGTGTTTGTCTCTAACCCCCACCTGAAGCTCTCGTAGAGGACGTGTTTGTCTCTAACCCCCACCTGAAGCTCTCGTAGAGGGCGTGTTTGTCTCTAACCCCCACCTGAAGCTCTTGTAGGGGACGTGTTTGTCTCTAACCCCCACCTGAAGCTCTCGTAGAGGACGTGTTTGTCTCTAACCCCCACCTGAAGCTCTCGTAGAGGGCGTGTTTGTCTCTAACCCCCACCTGAAGCTCTTGTAGAGGACGTGTTTGTCTCTAACCCCCACCTGAAGCTCTCGTAGAGGACGTGTTTGTCTCTAACCCCCACCTGAAGCTCTCGTAGAGGGCGTGTTTGTCTCTAACCCCCACCTGAAGCTCTGGTAGAGGGCATGTTTGTCTCTAACCCCCACCTGAAGCTCTCGTAGAGGGCGTGTTTGTCTCTAACCCCCACCTGAAGCTCTCGTAGAGGACGTGTTTGTCTCTAACCCCCACCTGAAGCTCTCGTAGAGGGCGTGTTTGTCTCTAACCCCCACCTGAAGCTCTCGTAGAGGACGTGTTTGTCTCTAACCCCCACCTGAAGCTCTCGTAGAGGACGTGTTTGTCTCTAACCCCCACCTGAAGCTCTCGTAGAGGGCGTGTTTGTCTCTAACCCCCACCTGAAGCTCTTGTAGGGGACGTGTTTGTCTCTAACCCCCACCTGAAGCTCTCGTAGAGGACGTGTTTGTCTCTAACCCCCACCTGAAGCTCTCGTAGAGGGCGTGTTTGTCTCTAACCCCCACCTGAAGCTCTTGTAGAGGACGTGTTTGTCTCTAACCCCCACCTGAAGCTCTCGTAGAGGACGTGTTTGTCTCTAACCCCCACCTGAAGCTCTGGTAGAGGGCGTGTTTGTCTCTAACCCCCACCTGAAGCTCTCGTAGAGGGCGTGTTTGTCTCTAACCCCCACCTGAAGCTCTCGTAGAGGGCGTGTTTGTCTCTAACCCCCACCTGAAGCTCTCGTAGAGGACATGTTTGTCTCTAACCCCCACCTGAAGCTCTCGTAGAGGGCGTGTTTGTCTCTAACCCCCACCTGAAGCTCTCGTAGAGGACGTGTTTGTCTCTAACCCCCACCTGAAGCTCTGGTAGAGGGCGTGTTTGTCTCTAACCCCCACCTGAAGCTCTCGTAGAGGACGTGTTTGTCTCTAACCCCCACCTGAAGCTCTCGTAGAGGGCGTGTTTGTGCTTGTTGCTCCAGTCCTCCAGGTCGATCCTGAGGCTATAGTCTCCCTGGCTCGTAAGGTCATGGATGTGGTCGTTACCCAGCCAGAACTCAGAATGCAAATCACCAAACCCGTCCTTATACTCCCTCCAGCTCCGGTCAAAGGTCACAGAGCCATCCACACGCCGCTGGAGCATTGTCCAGCCACCACCTGGGAGAAGGAGAGAATACGTATACATTAAATATAACATACACTACTGGTCAAAAGTTTTAGAACACCTACTCATTCAAGTTTTTACTATTTTCTACATTGTCGAATAATAGTGAAGACATCAAAACTATGAAATAACACATATGGAATCATATCATATCATATACACCAAAAAAGTGTTAAACAAATCAAAATATATTGTATATTTGAGATTCTTCAAATAGCCACCCTTTGCCTTGATGACAGCTTTGCACACTCTTGGCATTGGTAGTGTACAAGGTATGCAAACACACATTATGAGGAAGCGTTATTGACTGATCAAACTGGTTCTTCAAACCAAAAACCAACTCTGTTCATGTGTGACACTTGTGAGTGTATATAACCCTCACCCTCTGTCTCCATGTCACAGTAAACCTCGACAGGCATGACCCCCAGTGAAGGCACCACCGTGTACAGACCAGAGCGCCTCACACCATTATAGTAGATAGACGCACAATCTATAGGACAGTTCCTCACATGCTGCACCTCTGGCGGACAGGGAAAACATAGAGTGTTTCATCAGTATTTGACACAAACTTAAAAATGCAGTATTTGAGCAGAGATGAACAGTGGGATATTGGGCTCAGAGAATACTTTTAAAGAGGCTTGTCTCCCCCTACTGGTAAATTGTAGACCTTGGCTCCAATGAATTGTAGATATGTTAAATAAGTCCAAAATAAGGCAATAAAATGTACTTATATATAGCTGATAGTGTGTGTGTGTGTCTGTCTGTTTATCAAGAATGGGTGTATGTGTACCTGGATGCAGGGCCTCCTCTGAACTCATCTGAGGGCTGGTACCGACAATGTTGATCATACAGCCAGGGTTCCTCCGTACGCTCTCTACCAGCCGAGACAGGTTATGGATCTGGGCCTAGAGAGACAGGCAACAAGCTCTCAACATGTTTGAAAAATGTACATAGATTATTACATTACTGGTACTATAAGATGTGTACTATACTGTGTACCTGAAGGTCGTAGATGAGGGTCCCTTGTAAGTGCACTAGTGTGGTGGCCTCGGCATAGTGCGTCTCCAATTCATGGAAACGATGCTCCAAGGATGAGTTAATACGGGTCTTCTCCTCGCTCTGATATATATATACACACACACACACACACATTAAGACAACAATGCATGGATATGTACACAGCAAAGAATAAACTCCACAGCTGGCCATTTCAAAATCCATTCAAGTAATGGAACAATGCTTGAAAGTGTTGATTGTTTGAAATATCTGGGTTTGAGGATATATTCTGAATGATCTTTTGAAAAGCACAATGATTATATTCGAAAAACAATGAACTATAAGCTTAGATTACAGATCTAAGAATTGTTTTACTGTATCCATTAGAAAGACCTTAGTAACCCAACTGCTGCTTCCTATAATAGACTATGGTGACATCATCTATAAAAACACAACCAAGACCTTACTTTATGAATGAGATGTCATTTATATCCATCTTTGAAGATTGATTCCTGGATGCCATTATAAGACACATCATTGCACAATGTGTGAATCACTAAATGGTCTGTCACTGTCTAACAGAAGACAACTGCATTGGTACCAATTTCTTTCTATATGTATCTATTTAAATCTCTCTGTATCAGTGGAGGCTGCTGGGGAGGAGGACAGCTCATAATGTCTGGAACGGAGTGAATGGAATGGCATCAAGCACCTGGAAACCATGTGTTTGATGTATTTGATACCATAAATTCCGCTCCAGCCATTACCACGAGCCCGTCTTCCCCAATTAAGATGCCACCAACCTCCTGTGCCCTGTATATACTCACTTTACAAGACACACTACTCCTTTCAACAACAGTAGCAATCACAAATTCTTAGGGTATATCATGAGGTTGGAGTAAGATCTTTCAGATACAAAGGTGCAACTGACTGGAATAATTTACATACCGAAATCAGGACATTACAATCACACAGTGAATATAAGAAAAGCCAAAAAGAACAAACTGTTTGTGTTTTTATGTAGTAAAAGCATCACTATGTGAAGATGTTTGTAAATTGTATCTATGTATTATAGGTACTTAGTTGTATTACTTGTATTAGTAGTGTTAGCAGTAGTTTTTATTAGTTGTAGGCCTATTAACTTTTTTATGGTGTTAATGTACTTTGTTTTGTTATTATTTCATTTTTATTATTTTTAGACCGTAGTTGCCATATTATTCTTGTTATTAAGTATTGTTTGTTTGTTTATTTTTTATTTTTTGGACACGAGATGGTGCATCTCAAGAGATTTCATCCTTGAAAATATCGAATAAATAAATAAGTACATTTTCATAAAACAAAGATGTTCTGTACATGCTAAGAAAAGTCTGCTATGCAGTAACTGCTATGCCCTTTTCCCCTGTAATAAAGTGAGAAGTGTTGGGATATAGTACTGGGGCAATATACTGTATGACCCCAGAAAAAGAGATTTGCAGAGAGAGTGAGAGAAAGGAGTAAAAAGGGAAATGACAGAGACAGACAGACATACAGAGGGGATTCAACCACATATTATGGTGGAAATTACAAGATTATGTTATAATACTTTTATTGCGTCAAATGGTTGTTTTATGCAACAGAATAAAGGATTTTTATAACTATTGTGTGTGTGTTCTACTGAGGATGGGCCTCTGGGAGATAACACTGACAGGAGATTTATGATGTCTTTTGGGTGATAAAACCTAAAGAGACTGCATTCCAGAGCATGAGTTAATGTTTCTGTTCTATATGCTACCAGGGAGAGATGACCCCAGTGCCAGACACTGGTCTCTACACAAACATAACTGTTTTTACAGCAGATACTGTCTGCTGTGAATTATAAGTATCTTTCATACAAATCTTAACCTTGTGACCCATTCTATACATCTGTTGTTTATCATGTAGGTTGAAAGGGGTGTATCTTAGCTATAAAATACCTTTGTACTTTTGTCTCAGGGCTCTCAACGAGTCATCTGAGGGTAACTCGACGACCAGCCATCATTATCGTAGATCATTCAATCGATTTACTTTATATGTGTGCGTTGTATTGACCTACACCCTTATTAATAAGTGATTAAATATTTAGTTTAAGTATAACTCTGACTTGTGTGATAAGTTTGTCTCTCCTCATTTGATAGTAAAGAAACCATCCCACCTACAGGTGCTATATTCCCAGCCCATATCCCAAACCACATCCCAATGGCACTACCCCCTTTCGTCAAAGACCAGGTAAAAGCCATGGTTAGCCAAAGGGCTGAGTCCCAGTGCCACAGGCACACGAGGCAGCACGTGGTGGAGAAGGGCCAGGAGAGCCAGGCCAGAGTACCCAGGGCTAATCCCCTTAGCGCCAAGGTCAAGGACTTGCTAGGAGGGAGGGACACCTGGGGAGATACCGTACGCTACCGGCTGCCACAGCATAGGGGGAGTAACAGAGACAGGTGTCAGTGTGCATGTGTGTGTCTACAGCATGTGTGTTAGTTGGCTGAAGTCCTCCTTTATGACGTAGGGTTAGAGCGTGTTCCGGAGGCTTTTACCATTCAGTTTAACGTAAAGTAATCACAGCAGTATCTCAAGAACAGTTGCTCACCTGCAGTTCTAGACCACTGGCACATGTCCTGCTCTGAGTCTGAAGCAGTGGCTCACCTCCAGCCTTACACTCTCATACAGAAACTAGAGCACTGTGTCTCAGTCATTGAACTTTTATTTCCATGAAGCTTTATAACCCTGGCCTACTTGTTTTTCCCTGAACTCTAGTTCTAGAATTTGAACACCATCTATTTCTCTACACCATTAGCCTATTCCTCCAGTTCTATCTCTAGAACCCACCTGCAGCTCCAGAACCTTGACACGGTGCCTGTGGTTCCTCAGCTCCTCCTGAAGCTCTGAGATGGTCTCCCTCAGCGACAGAATCTGCTGTTTCCTCTCCTCGTTCTCATGCAGCCAATAGGAGACTTCGTCTGTGCAACGGAACATGTCTGGACAGCGCTGGTCCTCAGTCTGGGGCAGGGTGGCCACCAGACGGCACATCCCATCCTCCATCACCTGGTTACTGTAGTCCCCGCACTGGGAGCCCCCGCCACCACCGCCAATCTGATGACTAGTAGGGTCTTCTCCATGGACCTCCCGGACCAGGAGGAGACACAGAGCCAGCCACAAGCCCAAGAGGGGGGTACAGTGAGGGGGTAGAAAGGCCATTGTTCTCCTCTGGTTGGAACGTCCTAGCTTGGTCAGAGAGAGTGGTCTGTCTGGCTCTGGAGACTGGCAGGTTCAGGTTCAGGTTTAGCTTTCTCTCTGTAGGAATAGCAAAAAAGCCTTAGTACTATAAAATCACTGCACACTGGTAGGCCTACATGTACCACCAGATCATCATTACATTACTTAGCAGATGTTCTTATGCAGAGCAACTAGGGTTAAGTGCCTTGCTCAAGGGCACATCAACAGATTATTATACCTAGGCAGCTCGGGGATTCAAACCAGCGATACTTCAGCTATTGGCCCAACGCTCTTAACCAATAGGCTACCTGCCGCCCCATCGTAGTCCAGACACTTATGTCTCACATATTCATAGTTCACACCAATGCCCACCTCCCAACCACAACCTTTGACCTGCTCTAATAGCGTGTGAACTCTGAGCACTGAAATGACTACTAGGTGAACCTACCATGTTATAATAGTTGAATTGCATCATAACTGATATACATGTTTTCAAATGACTGAGTAGCATTTACTGACACACAAATACATAGGCCAATGTATCTCAAACCCCCCTCCAAAACAACATACTATTTAGTCATTCTATTTATTCATACAACACAACACAATAAAACCCAACAACAAACCCAGTATAGAACCCCCCTGTGCATGTACAGAGTTAGCTACAGAGCTGCTGTAAACAAAGAAGTTTGGTATTTCTTTACCTCTCTCCTGGCCAGTCTCTCGCCCCTGTCCTTACACCATCCTGGTCGTAAGACCCTCCCCATTCCTCTCCTCTCCGTCTCCGTCGTTCCTTCTCTCCTCCAATCTCCACCTCTCTTTCTCTGTCTATCTCTCCGTGTGAAAGAGTGATTTAGAGCAGTGTGGCTGTAACACAGTGGACATCTTATCCCCATAATCCACCTTAGAGGATTCCCCTGAGGGAGAGGGAAAGTGAGGGAGGGAGGGAGGGAAGGAAGGAAGGAAGAAGGGAGGGAGATGCTGTGAAATTAGGATTAGGGATGAGCTGGGATGTGGACATGAAGCTAGGGTGAGGGGTAAGGTTAGGGATGAGCTGGGATGTGGACATGAAGCTAGGGTTAGGGTTATTGATGAGCTGGGATGTGGACATGAAGCTAGGGTGAGGGGTAAGGTTAGGGATGAGCTGGGATGTGGACATGAAGCTAGGGTTAGGGTTATTGATGAGCTGGGATGTGGACATGAAGCTAGGGTTAGGGTTATTGATGAGCTGGGATGTGGACATGAAGCTAGGGTTAGGGTTATTGATGAGCTGGGATGTGGACATGAAGCTAGGGTTAGGGTTATTGATGAGCTGGGATGTGGACATGAAGCTAGGGTGAGGGGTAAGGTTAGGGATGAGCTGGGATGTGGACATGAAGCTAGGGTTAGGGTTATTGATGAGCTGGGATGTGGACATGAAGCTAGGGTTAGGGTTATTGATGAGCTGGGATGTGGACATGAAGCTAGGGTTAGGGTTATTGATGAGCTGGGATGTGGACATGAAGCTAGGGTTAGGGTTATTAATGAGCTGGGATGTGGACATGAAGCTAGGGTTAGGGTTATTGATGAGCTGGGATGTGGACATGAAGCTAGGGTTAGGGTTATTAATGAGCTGGGATGTGGACATGAAGCTAGGGTTAGGGTTATTGATGAGCTGGGATGTGGACATGAAGCTAGGGTTAGGGTTATTGATGAGCTGGGATGTGGACATGAAGCTAGGGTTAGGGTTAGGGATGAGCTGGGATGTGGACATGAAGCTAGGGTTAGGGTTATTGATGAGCTGGGATGTGGACATGAAGCTAGGGTGAGGGGTAAGGTTAGGGATGAGCTGGGATGTGGACATGAAGCTAGGGTTAGGGTTATTGATGAGCTGGGATGTGGACATGAAGCTAGGGTTAGGGTTATTGATGAGCTGGGATGTGGACATGAAGCTAGGGTTAGGGTTATTGATGAGCTGGGATGTGGACATGAAGCTAGGGTGAGGGGTAAGGTTAGGGATGAGCTGGGATGTGGACATGAAGCTAGGGTTAGGGTTATTGATGAGCTGGGATGTGGACATGAAGCTAGGGTTAGGGTTATTGATGAGCTGGGATGTGGACATGAAGCTAGGGTTAGGGTTATTGATGAGCTGGGATGTGGACATGAAGCTAGGGTTAGGGTTATTAATGAGCTGGGATGTGGACATGAAGCTAGGGTTAGGGTTATTGATGAGCTGGGATGTGGACATGAAGCTAGGGTTAGGGTTATTAATGAGCTGGGATGTGGACATGAAGCTAGGGTTAGGGTTATTGATGAGCTGGGATGTGGACATGAAGCTAGGGTTAGGGTTATTGATGAGCTGGGATGTGGACATGAAGCTAGGGTTAGGGTTAGGGATGAGCTGGGATGTGGACATGAAGCTAGGGTTAGGGTTATTGATGAGCTGGGATGTGGACATGAAGCTAGGGTTAGGGTTATTGATGAGCTGGGATGTGGACATGAAGCTAGGGTTAGGGTTATTGATGAGCTGGGATGTGGACATGAAGCTAGGGTTAGGGTTATTGATGAGCTGGGATGTGGACATGAAGCTAGGGTTAGGGTTATTGATGAGCTGGGATGTGGACATGAAGCTAGGGTTAGGGTTATTAATGAGCTGGGATGTGGACATGAAGCTAGGGTTAGGGTTATTGATGAGCTGGGATGTGGACATGAAGCTAGGGTTAGGGGTATTGATGAGCTGGGATGTGGACATGAAGCTAGAGTTAGGGTTATTAATGAGCTGGGATGTGGACATGAAGCTAGGGTTAGGGTTATTGATGAGCTGGGATGTGGACATGAAGCTAGGGTTAGGGTTATTGATGAGCTGGGATGTGGACATGAAGCTAGGGTTAGGGTTATTAATGAGCTGGGATGTGGACATGAAGCTAGGGTTAGGGTTATTAATGAGCTGGGATGTGGACATGAAGCTAGGGTTAGGGTTATTGATGAGCTGGGATGTGGACATGAAGCTAGGGTTAGGGTTATTGATGAGCTGGGATGTGGACATGAAGCTAGGGTTAGGGTTATTGATGAGCTGGGATGTGGACATGAAGCTAGGGTTAGGGTTATTAATGAGCTGGGATGTGGACATGAAGCTAGGGTTAGGGGTAGGGATGAGCTGGGACGTCATCCTGGTCTCAGAACATTTCGTTTTATTCTGTACGTAAATACGTAACACTCCATTTCGTATTATGTTACATTTTTGACTCTATGTATTAATTTGTGGATATCCATCACCCATTTCTTATATGTTACAAATTACAATTCATATTATAAACTCAACAAAAAAAGAAACGTCCTCTCACTGTCAATTGCTTTTATTTTCAGCAAACTTAACATGTGTAAATATTTGTATGAACATAACAAGATTCAACAACTGAGACATAAACTGAACAAGTTCCACAGACATGTGACTAACAGAAATGGAATAATGTGTCCCTGAACAAAGGGGGGGTCAAAATCAAAAGTAGCAGTCAGTATCTGGTGTGGCCACCAGCTGCATTAAGTACTGCAGTGCATCTCCTCCTCGTGGACTGCACCAGATTTGCCAGTTCTTGCTGTGAGATGTTACCCCACTCATCCACCAAGGCACCGGCAAGTTCCAGGACATTTCTAGGGGGAATGGCCCTAGCCCTCACCCTCCGATCCAACAGGTCCCAGGTGTGCTCAATGTGATTGAGATCCGGGCTCTTCGCTGGCCATGGTAGAACACTGACATTCCTGTCTTGCAGGAAATCACGCACAGAACGAGCAGTATGGCTGGTGGCATTGTCATGTTGGAGGGTCATGTCAGGATGAGCCTGCAGGAAGAGTACCATATGAGGGAGGAGGATGTCTTCCCTGTAACGCACAGCGTTGTGATTGCCTGCAATGACAACAAGTTTAGTCCGATGATGCTGTGACACACCACCCCAGACCATGACGGACCCTCCACCTCCAAATCAATCCCGCTCCAGAGTACTGGCCTCGGTGTAACGCTCATTCCTTCGACGATAAACGCGAATCTGACCATTACCCCTGGTGAGACAAAACCGCAACTTGTCAGTGAAGAGCACTTTTTGCCAGTCGTGTCTGGTCCAGCGACGGTGGGTTTGTGCCCATAGGCGATGTTGTTGCCGGTGATGTCTGGTGAGGACCTGCCTTACAGGCCTACAAGCCCTCAGTCTAGCCTCTCTCAGCCTATTGTGGACAGTCTGAGCACTGATGGAGGGATTGTGCGTTCCTGGTGTAACTCGGGCAGTTGTTGTTGCCATCCTGTACCTGTCCCGCAGGTGTGATGTTCGGATGTACCGATCCTGTGCAGGTGTTGTTACATGTGGTCTGCCACTGCGAGGACAATCAGCTGTCCTTCCTGTCTCCCTGTAGCGCTGTCTTAGGCCACATCTGCAGTCCTCATGCCTTCTTGCAGCGTGCCTAAGGCATGTTCACGCAGATGAGCAGGAACCCTGGGCATCTTTCTTTTGGTGTTTTTCAGAGTCAGTAGAAAGGCCTCTTTAGTGTCCTATGTTTTCAAAACGGTGACCTTAATTGCATTCCGTCTGTAAGCTGTTAGTGTCTTAACGAACGTTCCACATGTGCATGTTCATTAATTTTGTATGGTTCATTGAGCAAGCATGGGAAACAGTATTTAAACCATTTACAATGAAGATCTGTGAAGTTACTTGGTTTTTTACTAATTATTTTTGAAAGACAGGGTCCTGAAAAAGGGCTGTTTCTTTTTTTGCTGAGTTTATGTTACGCGTTTGCAAAAATATAAAACATTTCATCATGTTTTGTATTTTATGAGACCAGGATAGGTTAGTTTTTTTACCTTTATTTAACTAGGCAAGTCAGTTAAAAACAAATTCTTATTTACAATGATGGCCTACCCCGGCGACACTGGGCCAATTGTGCGCCGCACTATAGGACTCCCAATCATGGCCGGATGTGATGCAGCCTGGATTTGAACCAGGTACTGCAGTGACTGAAATGAAGTGTCTTAGAACACTGAGCCACTCGGGAGCCCATAAAAAGGGTTAGGGGAAGGGAGGAGCTGTGATGTGGACATGAAGCTAGGGGTAGGGCAGTGGCGGCCCGTCATTCAGGGCAGGTGGGGCTGTTTGAACCCCACATTTTTTGCAAAAAATAATAATAAAATAAATGTTTTGTTAAAAAAAGTGGGTTTGCCTGTTTTGCATGTTATTTTAGAATTAATACGTGTCACATATCAGTTTGCAAACAATGTAAAAAGAAAAGTACATATCATTGAGTTAATAAAGCTGCATATAAACATTCTCTCTTTTTAGTTTTCTTGAGTAAGGCAGCTTCAAAATGCAGGTGTTTCAGCCTAGCTCGTTGCGTCGTGAATGGTTCAGTGTTCTGTCACTCATGGGGACACTCCATCACCACCAAGTCTAAGGGTAGAGCTAAAAAATTGTTGCCCCTTGGCTGCTGCCATTGAGTTACATTAGAACTGCCCATCCAAGAAGGCTCAAGGTCATTGGCCACAGATAAAATGACGTCAAATCACGTTATACAGTATCTACAGTAGCTTTGATTGGACTGATCATGTCAACATCATACTTTCAAAATCTTAGCTAGCAGTCATCATGAATCAAGTCGACAACCTACTGGCAAATCCTTTTAAATTCTTGTCATATGAAGAGAAATAATGTAGAGAAATTATAGATAAAACGTATCGGTGCTCATTGAC
The DNA here is from genome assembly GCF_045679555.1 of Salvelinus alpinus. Lineage (NCBI taxonomy): Eukaryota > Metazoa > Chordata > Actinopteri > Salmoniformes > Salmonidae > Salvelinus > Salvelinus alpinus. Next base: position 26,383,718 of record NC_092093.1, on the reverse strand, counting down.
CATTGTACGTAAACATTACACAACAAGTTGGAAATCGCAAATTCAACAATGAGTGGTTTGGAAGGAATCAGTGGCTAACTGTTAGCATTGCAAAGCAATCATTAGCCTGCTATTCAGTGGAGTGGCTTTGTGGTCCAAAGTCTAAGATCTATGGGTCTATTCTCCTAGTTTAAAATGATAAACATTCAACATTGGCCATGCTGTCTGATTTGTGCCGCGCTCAAAACAACTGTTAACTTGGAACTGCAAAATCTGACTTTAGTGAGTTCAAGACAACTGGGAACTCTGGAAAAATTAGCTACGACTGGGAAAATACATTTTGAACTTTCATCCAACTCGGAATTGTTTATCAGGAACTCGGGCCTCTTTCTAGAGCTACAACCTGAAAACCAGTGACGTCATCATGAGTCAACCTTTTTTCCGAGTTCCCAGTTGTCTTGAAAGCACCATAAATCCAAAGAGTGACAGACTTTGATGACGAAGTTTGATGACAAAATTCGCCCATGAAGGGCCGCCGCGCCACCTTCCTGTTCAAGTGAGCACAGCACAATAAGGTGAGTAGCCCATGTGCCTCACCCTAATAATTTGGTCTATTTTCACCTCTTAATTTCACCTGCTGTTCTGACTTGGTGGTGCACATTTAGCCTATAACCTGTTTTTGAGAAATGTAATCATAGAATATTGTAAGAGCTTTCATTGTCTGCTTATATGCTCCCTTTATTTATCCTACGGTTCTGACTTGGTGTACAGGGAGAACACTGTAAGAACAGCCCATATTCTGAAGACAAGGCTCTGCTGATAGCCAGGTGTAGCAGTGGTAAGGATTCAAGCCATGGTGCTGAAAATAAAGCTCTGCTGTTGGGACAGCTTTATGTAGGCCATACTGTAACATTGTGGGCATCATTTGTCACCGTTTTAGTGCAATTAATGTATTGTTTAGTGTTGTGGATTTGCTGGCATGCATCTAAAATAATGTTGGAGGGTTTGTCCCACCAAGATTCACACGCTAAAATCGCCACTGTGGTAGGATTTAGGGACGAGCTGGGATGTGGACATGAAGCTAGGGTAAGGGTTTAAAAACCTTAACTCTAGTTTCATGTCCACACCATGGTTCAAATCCATCCCTAGCCATAACCCCAATCCTAACCCTTAAAACTTTACAGGCTGTCATGTAAAGAAGGTTTCCCTATCCCTGAGTTTATAGGGCTCTTAAATCAACCTGAAATATTTTGTTTTGATGGCTCATAATAAAGCATATACAGGTGTAAGATCTTAATTTGATCAGTTTCTCACAGCAGGAAAATAATCATGCAGCAACAGGAAATGTGAATTATTATGTGAATTATAATTAATGGACATTTTTGTAGGGGTTGATACATTTTTTGTTAGGGCAAATCAAGTCTGACATTTTTAAGTGGGAATTGCAAAATTTAGAAGCCTTTTTAAACCTTGAATACACTACAAATGTGCAGAAAATTTCCAGCAACAACAAGGTGATCAAATTAAGATCCTACGCCTACAGGTTATGTTGGAGCATTTTGACATTTCCATGGGATCAATGTAGATTACCCACTTCACACTTAGTTCATGTTCAGACAAGCTTGCTGCTGAATAACTATTTGACAGAGCACAGAACAACTTTCCTAGAAATGCATGCCAAATATCAAAGTGTGTGTTCATCTGGTTTCATGTACATTTGAGTAACCAAACATTAAAAGCCTCCTAACCCAACCAAAACAAACAGACGCGCACGCGCACGCGCACGCGCACACACACACACACACACACACACACACACACACACACACACACACACACACACACACACACACACACACACACACACACACACACACACACACACACACACACACACACACACACACACACACACACACACACACACACACACACACACACACACACACACACACACACACACACACACACACACACACACCAAGTTCAGGTCTTTGAGCTAATGGTAGGCTTTTCAATTTAAAAAAAATCCATTTTGAAAGTGGCAATCTGCAGTAGCTACATCCATGTTTGGACTTGTAAATTAATTATATTATATTCGTTGAAATGTATCTTATACATGCCTCACACCCCATCAGAACCCCAAATATAAGCATGTTTTACTCCGATGTTTGTAAACTAGGTAAATGTAAACAAACACTATATAGCCTCAAAAACTTGGTTAAAACTCTCATTTTAATATCATGGATGGCCATAGCCATGCATCCATAGCTCTGTCAATGAATTTGAGAGTGGGTACATTTATCCAACCTCATCCATCCCTCAGCTTTCAACCGAATCAGAGGCGGAGGTAAGCTTTGTTAAAGTTTCAACTGCTGATGTCCCCTTTAAAGCAAAAAAATACAATTGTTCAATACTCTTTTCAATATACGTTTTGCAACATCAAAGCAACATTTTATTGGAGAGAGAAAAGCGTTATGTTTGGAATCCACCATGTCACCCTCTGACATTCTGTGGCTAGCCTAAAGTTCCCTTTCTGTTTACAAATCAATTCCAAATGTACTGTAAAGTGGGTAAAACCTTTGTTTCTAGAAAAATCTGTCAATAACTAAGTGTAATTGCTTTCTTTCTCCAGCCCCTAACAGAGATTTCTGTGGTATTTTTCTGTATCTTGTTTCCTTTAATTATATGGAGCAGTCACAATGGTGTATTCAGGTCATCATCCACTGCAATGGAAGCCATTGTTTTTCACAATGTGTGTGTAGCACAAGAGGTTGGTGGCACCTTAGTTGGGCAGGACAGGCTTATGGTAATGGCTGGAGTGGAATACATGGAATGGTTTGAATAAATCAAACACATGGGTTTCATATGTTTGATGTCATTCCATTCGCTAATTTCCAGCCATAATTGTGAGCTGTCCTCCCCTCAGCAGCCTCCACTGATGTGTAGGGTTACAAAGGGAGGGTATACTGTATTACTGGTAACTTTATAAGTTTATAACATGTCAAATAAATTACATCGTAAATTAACACAATTTTAATATTTACATTTTTTTTATGACAAAAGCTGTACAACATTATCCTAAATATAACCCATCAACTTTATAAATACCGTTGGTGTTAAAAGGGAGGGCTTCAGCATGAAATATCCTTAATATTTTGACGTGCTTTTACTTATTTTCATCTGTCAATATGTGTTTGCTGTAAATGCAAAATAGGGTTGCAGAGTTCATTGGAATTTATTTAATTGTTGATTAGATGCTTTTTTTAATTAATTAGGCTGTTTTCTCTTGATCATAATGGTCTATCCACTAAAAACTTGTGGACAATAATATGGACACAGATATAAATACATGAATACATGAATACATTTAAAATATATATATTTAAGAATAAATTCCTAGTTACCATAGATGGCCAAAATTATAGATAATTCTGTTTTGCAACCCTACAGTGTGTGTGTGTGTATGTGTATGTGTGTGTGTGTGTGTGTGTGTGTGTGTGTGTGTGTGTGTGTGTGTGTGTGTGTGTGTGTGTGTGTGTGTGTGTGTGTGTGTGTGTGTGTGTGTGTGTGTGTGTGTGTGTGTGTGTGTGTGTGTGTGTGTGTGTGTGTGTCTGCTTCAATCCTGCATCCCTCTACAACCCAACTTCTAAATGTTTATTAAGGTGTAGTAATGATGTGTGATCATCAATGAGTCAGATTTCTGATAAAAATTTGATCTGGCCTTAAATGTTATCCTTGATGAAAACCAATGGAACCAACTCAATCTGCACGCTGCCTGCTGCTGCCCTTTCTCCTATGAAAACATGTTACTCCACATCACTCCTACGTAGCTGATTAGGTAGCAGTGTTTAGCACCTCTTTGAGTATCCATCTACTGACAATAGGGGCTGGAGAGAACCTCAGATGTCAGTGTCACCTTTTAAACCCAGAAAGAGATGTGTCAATTTTCCAACGTACACATATGATTCAAAAACTGATTAACGCAAAGAAACACAACGTTAGTTGCTATGACATGACTCAACAAGTGGCAGCTATCTGCTAAGACCTCACCTGTCATCCTGTAACGTGAGCCAGCATCGATTAGAGAGAGAGGGGGAAAGTGTGTGAGTGTGGAATTTCCTATGACCTCCCCACCCCTAGCCCCCTACCCACCCACACGTGTCTTTGGCTACAGTATAAAAGGAGCTCCCACCTCACAGACATAGACACAGGACAAATTCCTACAAAGAAATTGATCAGACAACCAAGGGAAGAGAGAGAGAGAGAGAGAAGGAGTGATTCCATTCTGCGCTGTGAGATCCTGCAGAGTAAGACAGGAGACCTGTGGAAGAACAAAAGGAGAAAGTGAAAGAAGGTAAGAAAGATGAACCTGCTGAAGAGCAACAGCAAACTTCTGCATCCTTTTCCATTCATGCTCTGAATTAGCTGTTGTCTTATTTTGTTGAGAATTATTAGTAAGACTTAGCACTAGGTTGTGAGCATAAGTATGATTTTAGATAATTGCACAGGTCTATTGCATGTTAACATTCCTACCCTGAATATTAGCGGAGGTAAGCTGACTAATCTGCTTATCTGCAATATATATTTCATTATGTTTTAAATAGATTTGTTGGATAAATTTAAGGCTGATAATGTTCATCTCTATTAAACACAGATTAGTAAATTGGCATTTAAATAAACATCGAAAATGTACTGTATATCAACTAAGATAACTAATATTCCAATTATTTAGGACACAAATGATTGGACACATCCAACACTTGTACTATCAAATAATGATGAAATCAATGTTAAGTTATAAGTAAGAATTCAAATTTGGTAACGTTTAAAGTTTCCTGACAATTTAAACAAAGTTTAACGAAGTTCTTGCAAGGTGCATATCAAAGGTTTAATAAAAACTGCTCCTGATAATAATAATTTCAAACAATAATGTAATGCACTACTATACTGCTGTGTATGTGAGCGTCTCCTTGGAGAGCGAAGCTTAGTGCTAGAGGATGGTTTATAAAAGGTACATACTGTAGAAGGCACAGACTGTTACTGTGACTGTGAGGTCTGCCCACATACCATCTATTCATTACAATAGCGAAGAAGGTGTGATTATTCAATTCCAATACAATCAAATCTGTCTAATACAACACCAAATCATTCAGTGAGATTATTGTCGTAAAGTAGAGAGATGAGAAATATTGATTAGGTATCAATTGATCAGGGAGAGGAAATATGAACATGCATGCATGGACTACCAACTCATAACATCACTTTTTGTAGTAATAATAATAAAAAAAATATATAAACTACTTTGTTAGTAATTAGAAGAATATTGGGGGAATACTTATTTTACTGTAACTTTCGGACACAAAGGTATACTTGTGTGTTAATGTATTTGTCATCATCAATTGAGTAGAGTTGAAAAGTTACTGTAAAATCAATGGTAATTTCCCCCCAAGATAACCTTTTTTTGAGCAATTCAAAAGCAAATGGCATTTCCTCCTCTAGTCTTTCTGACGAAACAAGTGGCTGACCTTTCTGCAATGCAGAGCCTAACTTATTCTCAGCAAACCGGGAACATTCCCAGGACATTAGTTAACATTCCCATTCAATTCTTGTTAAGGTTTGAGTTAATCATCTGATACCATCCCACGTACATTCTAAGAATGTTTTTGATCACCAAATAGAGTATATCCTTGGAATTTTCTCCAACACATTCACTAACATGTTGTGCACAACACCTGTTAAAACTACTACAGAACATTCCCCCAAGGTTCTCATTAGGTTGCCAGGGAATGTAATAACACAATGTTCCGGTATATTCTTAGAACATACTGCCACAACAAAATGTGGGAGCAATAGAAAGGGTTCTGAGGAAACATTACAGGAACATTCTGCTTATTTTGATGGATATGTGAAAAAAAAAGAAGCAGGGAATATTTCTACAATGAATGGTCTCATAAAGTTAGTGTGACGTTATGACCTTATGTTCCAAAAGAATTCCTTGAACATACGTCAGGAAATTATGTCTGGATACAGTTGAATTGGTTATGAAAACATTACAGGGCCGTTCTGCTAATGTCCATGGAGACTCTCACATAGGTACAGTGTCATGTGTCCATTAGCGTTCCCTGAACACACTTCAGCAATAAAATGTAGGTGAAATAGAAAATGTTGGAGAACATTCCTGGAATTCAACTAATGTTGGTGGATATACAGTATTACTACTAACACCTACAACAAACAAACAAGAAACATTCCTGTGAGACTGTTATAAAGTTATTCTGCAAATTCATGACATGATGTTCCAATACATCCAGTACATCACTGAGCCGAGCTTCCTGCCATCCAGGACCTCTATACCAGGTGGTGTCAGAAGAAGGCCCTAAACATGGTAAAAGACTTCAGCCACCCATGTCATTGACTGTTCTCTCTGCTACCGCATGGCAAGCAGTACCAGAGTGCCAAGACTGGGACTCCTTAACAGCTTCTACTCCCAAGCCATAAGACTAATGACCAGTTAATCAAATGGCTAACCCCCCCCCTATATTTTATTTTCTGCACTGACTCTCTTGCACAGGCTTGATGTACACTCACTGGACTCTAACCACACACTCACACATGCACTACACGGCCAAAAGTACGTGGGCACCCCTTAAAATTAGTGGTATTGGCTATTTCAGCCACACCGTTGCTAATAGGTGTATAAAATCGAGCACATAGCCATGCAATCTCCATAGACAAACATTGACAGTAGAATGGCCCCTACTGATGAGCTCAGTGACTTTCAACGTTGCACCGTCATAGGATGCCACCTTTCCAACAAGTCAGTTCGTCAAATTTCTGCCCTGCAAGAGCTGCCCCGGTCAACTGTAAGTGCTGTTACTGTGAAGTGGAAATGTCTAGGAGCAACAGAAGCTCAGCCTCGAAGTGGTAGGCCACACAAGCTCACAGAACGGGACCGCCGAGTGCTGAAGCTCGTAGCGCATAAAAATCTTCTTTCCTCGTTTGCAACACTAACTACCAAGTTCCAAACTGCCTCTGGAAGCAACGTCAGCACAATAACTGTTAGTCGGGAGCTAAATGAAACGGGTTTCCATGGGCGAGCAGCTGCAAACAAGCCTGAGATCACCATGTTCAATACCAAGCGTCGGCTGAAGTGGTGTAAAGCTCGTGCCATTGGACTCTGGAGCAGTGTTCTCTGTAGTGATGAAACACGCTTCATCATCTGGCAGTCCGACGGACTAATCTGGGTTTGCCAGGATAATGCTACCTGAATTCATAGTGCCAACTGTAAAGTTTGGTGGAGGAGAAATAATGGTCTGGGGCTGTTTTTCATGGTTCGGGCTAGGCCCCTTAGTTCCAGTGAAGGGAAATCTTAATGCAACATTATACAAAGACATTTTAGAATATTCTGTGCTTCCAACTTTGTGGCAACAGTTTGGGGAAGGCCCTTTCCCATTTCAGCATGACAATTCCCCTGTGCACAAAGCGAGGTCCATACAGAAATGGTATGTCGAGATCGGTGTGGAAGAATTGTTCCAACATCTAGATTTTCCAACATCTAGTTGAACGTCTTCCCAGAAGAGTGGACGCTGGTATAGCAGCAAAGGGGGGACCAACTCCATATTAATGCCCATTACTTTGGAATGAGATGTTCGACGAGCACGTGTCCACATACTTTTGGACATGTAGTGTATCTCACTACACTGACACTCCAACACACAAACACGGGGACACACACATATGCATTTTGACGCCACACGCACATGCATTCACATTCTTCACATACACTGCTGCTACTCTCTGATTATTATCTATGCATAGTCACTTCACCCCTACCTACATGTACATATTAAATCGATTACCTCAACTAACCCGTACCCCTACACATAGACTCGGTACCGGTACCCCTTGTATGATCATTTATTAGGGTATTTTCCAAACATAGTTACAGCTTTTTTAAAGAAAGGTCATCAAGTAGAATTGAACCAGCAATCTGCTATCTTACAGCCCCCTAGGCTGCTTAGTCTGCTAAGCCACCAGGATGGAGCTGTTTCATTCTTTACATAAAGCTGTTCAGGCACAGACACAGCAGGGGTTCAACCTGTGGAACCCAATTCCTACATTTGAATATAAACATTTATTTTATCAAACAAAACTATGCTACATTTTATCTCTGGGACCCTCAGGATTAAAAATCAGAGCAAGATTACTGAATGTAAGTACATTATTTACCTTCAGAGGTGAATGTATCAAACCAGCTGCCGTGATAAAAGTTTTTTTTTGTTGTGCACTCTCCTCAAACAATAGCATGGTATTTTTTCACTGTAACAGCTGCTGTAAATAGGACAGTGCAAAATTAGATTAACAAGAATTTAAGCTTTCTTCCCATATAGGACATGTCTATGTCCTGGGAAATGTTCTTTTTACTTACAACGTCATGCTAATCATATTAGTGCACGTTAGCTCAACTATCCCACGGGGGGACACCGATCCCGTAGAGGTTAATCAAAGAATTATGTCTCATATTTGCCTTTGCAATTGAGATAGAAAAATAATTAATTTAATCGTCTCTTTCTTTCAAATCCTAATGTTTCCATTGGATTTCCCTTTGCAAGATTCAAATTATGGCTATAAGATTCCAACTACGGCTTACTCTTAGTACATATTCACATCTATTTACACCTCACCACAATCTATCATGCAATAATACAAATGTAATATGATTTCTGAAATCACGTTTGTAGGGAACTAAAAGTACTGTATATATAATTGATTGGTAGAGTAAGAAATAATAAAGGGTATAACATTCTGATTAAGGCGAGACAAGTTTCCACAGACGTAGATCTATTGAGTTTGTCAGAGAACTCCACAGCAGTAAGAATGCCATGACAAAACACTCACAGTTAAATTGTAACTCAATACTTTATTCATTTTTTCAGTCACTGTTTTAGTATGTTCAGTAAAAGTATGTTGTATGTTCAGTAAAAGGTGTTTCGTTATTATTTAAGGCAACACATTCCTGCCTTCATACAGTACCTGGTGTTAGTACAGTATGTTCGGAACATTCTTGCAAAATCAGAGGTATGTTTTTAACATCCTAATACAAAGATTGTATAATCATCAACACAACTGGACAGATTTTGTGTTATTATAATTTTTGAGGGGAATGTTCTTAATAATATGTTCTGGGAACATTTACAGAACCAGTTATGGTTTGCTGGGATCTTTTTCTGAATGAAAATACATAATTGGATGTTGTAGGTTCTATTATAGAACACCTGTATGGTTATCAGTGATGGGATGACTGAGGTACAGCCACAAGGTTAAGGATATAGGGAACAGGAGCAGTGGTTTGTCAACTTTAACATGTGCTAACTGCTAACTTAAAGATAACAGGGGGCAGTAGACTAGGGGAGATGCGTCACAAGGCCATTGAAGGCTGCCTCCCATTCAGAGACTTCCTTTGCACATCTTCCACAGTATTTTATAGAAAATGTTCCAGTGTATGTGTGGGACAGGTGCATGAATGAGCTCCATATCTGTGTTGTGTGTGTGTGTTCACAAGGGCACTGATATATAGGAGCAACAGATTAACAAAGGTCAGTGAAGTCATCCAAGAAAAGAATGTCTGAGCGTCACATACGTTGGGTGATAGAATTCCAATGGTATGGGTTCTAATCCATCCTTCTTATAGTTTGCCCTTCACCAGTTTACCTGTGAATACTGCATTCATTCACTTTTGTGTCATACATACTTTTTATTCAATGTAAGGGCTTATTTCAGATTGATGCAGGACAGGAATAAAGTTGATCAAGAGGAAGTAGAACTGCTGGTGAAATGACCACAGACTCAAGCCCTATTCCTCTATGCGCCTCATCATCTGCAGTCTATTTTCATGACGTGTTTCTGATCAGAATTCAATAATTGTACATGTCTTTGTCATTGGCTAATCCTCCCTGTGCCTCTGTGTGTCTTGTGCAGTGATAGGTTGAATATGGTGTGTGCGTCCTGGCTGTTAGCGGTGGTGGTGGTGTGTGTGTGCAACCCCAAGGTGGGGGGGCAGTGCTGGGATAGCTCCCACTGCAAAGACCTCCCTTCAGAGGACAAGATACTCGTGAGTCAGAGTTAAAATCATCACCTTCATTCATTAATCATCATCAAAATCAGTATAAGATTTAATCATCACTTATAGCAATTTTCGTCACTCACTATTCATGGATTGTTCTTTAACCCATCCATCCATATATCACTAAACACTGTTCCTGTCCATCCATTTGTATTGAACTCCCGTCTCCTGTTCTTCTTCCGTCTGGCAGGAGTGCATCCACCTGTTCAGGTCTGGGCTCCAGGACGAATCCCCAGAGCCCAGATCGGCTGCCCAGCAGTCCACTGAGGAGAGCCTCTCCCTGGGCATCCTGTTGGCAGCCCTGACCTCTGGAGAGAGAGCCCTGGATGCTGACCCTGAGCCCCACAGCGACAAGAGACACTCCTACTCCATGGAGCACTTCCGCTGGGGCAAACCTATTGGGCGCAAACGCCGCCCCATCAAAGTCTATGCCTCCAGTCTGGAAGGGGGGGACTCCTCCGAGGGCAACTTTCCCCTGCAGGCACGCAGGCAGCTGAGCAGCTGGGAGGACGAGATGGCGGGAGCTCTGGGTAACCAGGGGGCCAAGGCTCAGACCAAGGTAGTACCCAGAACCCTCACTGTGACGGGGCTGCAGGATAAGAAGGATGGGTCCTATCGGATGGGTCACTTCCGCTGGGGCAGCCCAACCGCTATCAAGCGCTACGGTGGCTTCATGAAGCCATATGCCCAGCAATCCCACAAGCCCCTGATCACGCTGCTCAAGCACGTCATCCTTAAGAACGAGCAGTAGAGGAGGGCAGCAAGAACAAGGGATAGAGGGAAGGGAGGGGAGGGGAGGGATGGGATGAGTGTAGTAAAGAGGAAAAGAGGAAAGATGAACTGAATGTTTTGAAGACCAGTGGCAACTGTTGAAAACTAAGGGTCGTATTTAATCTGTAGCCAAGTTTCCAGAGTAACACAAAAAACGAATTATAGCTCCGCAATATAAAACAATGAAACAACAAATAAGTCAAAATCATCTTTCTTATATACATTTCAGACAATTTATGGTATGTTACCTGTAAAAAAGATAAGGCAATGTTTATATGGCCCCCCTTTCAAACAGCCCCTTATTTACAACTTATTTGCAGGTATGCCCTTTTATACATATCAGTGGGTAACTGGCAAATTGGGAGGGTAGGTGGTGCCGTTAAACAATGGAAGTGTTAATTAATTTGCCTGCAAAGAAGCGGAGAACCATACTGTACACAGACCTGATAGCTGTATTTTGGTTAGAGGGTCTGTGAAAATACAGTAATCATGACTAGGTCTTTAGCTGGGTTTTAAATTAACATGTTTTTTTTACCCTTACCCCTTTCAGATTGACAAAAAAAAGCTTGTACTGTATAAAAAGCTGGCATGGTAAAAGTGGGATTTTTGTCTGTATATGAAAGGGATATTAGCATTGCCCTAGATAGCCCATAACGGTTTTGATTGAATAGGACCATTGATAGCTGTAGAATTCATTTATGGCCTTGGCTTGAATGCTGTATGAGAAAGTATAAATTGAAGGAAGTACTTAGAAAGTCTTCAGTAACAGTGACCATACTGAATACTGTGTATAGATGACAGACTGGGGTAGGGAGTGGGTATGAGAGAAGATCATTTCAAATGGAATACTATTTTTCCTCATTATTTTTATTGAGATAAATTGTACCATATTGTAAATGTATATATTAAACAGATACTGCTTTGTGGCAAGCAACACAAATGACTTCTTTTTTTGTACTGTACATTACGTTTATTTGAGGTCTACCAAACAAGCAACCAAGATAAAATCAATGGTGTTGTCAATATACAGGTATAACCAGTGGCGATTTTAGCATGTAAATCTTGGTGGGGCAAAAATAAACAAGTGGGATGCATGCCAGCAAAGCCACTACACAACACTAAACAATACATTAATTGCACTATAACAGTGACAAACGGTGCCCACAAACTGTTAGGGCCTACATGAAGCTGTCCCAACAGCAGAGTCCCAACAGCAGTCCCAACACCTTACCACTGCTACACCTGGCTATCAGCGGAGCCTTGTCTGGCAGCGAAACAGTTAATTCAGCCTCATATACTGCCTTTAAAAAAAATATAGCTGATAATGGCTGACTTGCTTAAACAAATGTGGTTTCTAATGACAATTGAGATGTATAAACTATGGCATAAGGGGGCGACAAGCGGATAAAAGGCAATCCGTAATTTCGATTAAGACATTAATGAGCAAGCTAGAACGGACATAGTCAATATAACTATTTGTTTAGCACTATTGAAATGTACAGCGACATAATTCAAAACATGGGCCGTTCTTACAGTATTCTCCCTGTACACCAAGTAAGAGCATACAATACATTTTTGGACTCACCTTCTTGTGTTGTGTTCACTTGAACAGGAAGGTGGCGCGGCGGTCCATCAAAGTCTGACATTCTCTGGATTTATTGTGCTTTCAAAACAACTGGGAACTCGGAAAAAAACAAGGTCGAATCATGAGGACGTCATTGATCTTCAGGTTGTAGCTTTAGAGAGGCCGGATTTACAATTCCGAGTTGGATGACCGTTCAAAACTTATTTTCACCGTCGGAGCTTGTTTATTCCCGACTTCCCAGTTGTCTTGAACTCACTGAAGTCAAGTTTTCGCAGTTACGAGTTAACAGTTGTTTTGAGCGCGGCACAAATCATGCTTCATTAACTTGGAAAAGAGACCCTTAATCCCAGATTTGGGACCACACAGCCATTCCACTGAATAGCAGGCTTGTGATTGCTTTACAATGCTTGCAGTTAGCCACTGTCACTGATTCCTTCCAAACCACTCATTGTTGAATTTGAAGGTTTATGTCCAATGGCCGAATACGTTTTATCTATCATTCCTCTTCATTATTTCTGTCACGTCTGCTCCCGCTCTTCCCTCCCCTGGCGCTTGAGGGCGCCAGGCTGCCCTGCATCACTCACTCCCGTCATCCTGTCGCGCCTCACTCCTCACTCCTGTCGCGCTTCAGCGATATTGGACTCACCTGGACTCACTTATTATCTGTTTATTACCTCCCCTATATTTGTCAGTTTCCCTGCTCTGTTCCCTGCTTATGCATCGATTGTTTTTTGTCTTTGTTTTCTTGTATGCTGATGCTGTTCCTGTCTCGTTCCATGTCCGTTCCTTATTAAATGTTTGACTCCCCGTACCTGCTTTGTCTCTCCAGCGTCAACTCATGTGACAATTTCTCTTCATATGACAAGGATTTAAAAGGATTTGCCAGTAGATTGTTGACTTGATTCATGATGACTGCTAGCTAAGATTTTGAAAGTATGATGTTGACATGATCAGTCCAATCAAAGCTACTGTACATATAACGTGATTTGATGTAATTTTATCTGTGGCCAATGACCTTGAGTCTTCTTGGATGGGCACTTCTAATGTAACTCTATGGCAGCACCTAAAGGGCTAGAATTTTCTAGCTCTACCCTTAGACTTGGCGGTGACATTGTGTCCCCATGAGTGACAGAACACTGAGACAATCATGGCGTAATGCTCCGTATTTTCTGCTGGCTTGCCCCACCACCACAGAATGCACAGAGCTAGGCTGAAACACCTGCTTTTTGGAGCTGCCTTCCTCAAGGAAACAAAAAAGAGACGATGTTTGTATGTGGCTTTATTAACTCAATGATATGTACTTTTTTTTTTACATTGATTGCAAACTGATATGTGACACAGTCTAACATTCTCAGGCCTTTTATATATACTCTACAGTTAGTGAAAGTCTAAACACCCCTTGCACAGTCTTCACATTTTGCTGTCTTAAAACTAAATCCAAAAACTGAATATATTTTTTTCCTACTGATCTACACAACCTACTCCACATTTTGTTCCTTAAAAGTTATGGGACCATACATTTTTTATTTCCCATTGGTTCTGGGAACGAAGCCATACAGTGCATTCGTAAAGTACTCTCAGACCCCTTGACTTTTCCCACATTTTGTTACGTTACATTTTTCCCCCCCATCAACCTACACACTATACCCCATAATGACAAAGCAACAAAAAAAACAGAAATATAACATTTACATAAGTATTCAGACCCTTTACTCAGTACTTTATTGAAGCACCTTTGGCAGCGATTACAGCCTTGAGTCTGCTTAGGTATGACGCTACCAGCTTGGAACACCTGTGTTTAGGGAGTTTCTCCCATTCTTCTCTGCAGATCCTCTCAAGCTCTGTCAGGTTGGATGGGGAGCGACGCTGCACAGCTATTTTCAGGTCTCTTTCCAGAGATGTTTGATCTGGATCATGTCCGGGCTCTGGCTGGGCCACTCAAGGAGTTTCAGAGACCTATCCCGAAGCCACTCCTGCATTGTCTTGGCTGTGTGCTTAGGGTTGTTGTCCTGTTGGAAGGTGAACCTTCGCCCCAGTCTGAGGTCCAGGTTTTCGTCAAGGATCTCTCTGTACTTTGCTCCGTTCATCATTGCCTCGATCCTGACTAGTCTCCCAGTCCCTGCCTCTGAAAAACATCCCCATAGGTGCCTTTTGGCAAACTCAAAGCGGGCTGTCATGTGCCTTTTACTGAGGAGTGGCTTCCGTCTGGCCACTCTACCATAAAGGCCTGATTGGTGGAGTGCTGCAGAGATGGTTGTCCTTCTGGAACGTTCTCCCATCTCCACAGAGGAACTCTAGAGCTCTGTCAGAGTGACCATCAGGTTCTTAATCACCTCTCTGACCAAGGCCCTTCTCCCTCGATTGCTCAGTTTGGCCGGGCGGCCAGCTCTAGGAAGTGTCTTGGTGGTTCCAATCTTCTTCCATTTAAGAATGATGGAGGCCACTGTGTTCTTGGGGACCTTAAATGCTGCAGAAATGTTTTGGTACCCTTCCCTAGATCTGTGTATCGACACAATCCTGTCTCGGAGCTCTACAGACAATTCCTTCGACCTCATGGCTTGGTTTTTGTTCTGACATGCACACATTTGTCAACTGTGGGACCTTATATAGACAGGTGTGTGCATTTCCAAATTATGTCCAATCAATTGAATTTACCACAGGTGGACTCCAATCAAATTGTAGAAACATCAAGGATTATCAATGGAAACAGGATGCACATGAGCTCAGTTTCGAGTCTCATAGCAAATGGTCTGAATACTTATGTAAATTAGTTATTTTCTGTTTTTTATTTGTATTAAATTTACAAAAATGTCTAAAAACCTGTGTTCGCTTCATCATTAAGGGGTATTGAGTGTAGATTGATGAGGAAATGCTTTAATTTAATCAATTTTAGAATAAGGCTGTAATGTAACAAAATGTGGAAAAAGTCAAGGCCTGAATACTTATTAACGCTTGTTCGCTTGCCCGGTGCAAGTAAAAAAAAAAAAGTAATTGACAAGAATAATATACATTTACGTTGTCCGGTGGACAAAAGCAACAATATCAAACAATTAGGCTACTCCGATCAGAATTGGATCAGTATCTTCCGAATGCAAAGGGTTGCACACTATTGTCCCAATCTCTGCAGAGCGCATCGGAGTATAATTATTGTAGGCCTGCATTGACAGGCTAAAGCGGCATTTCAATCATGGAGTCGCAAGATGCGTTTTTGAGATAAAAGCATGCCTAGTTTAGTTAGGTCAGCAATGAAAATCCTGGAAAAATCATGGTGTGTACGTCACCTGCGTGTGCGAGTGGGCCGTTGCCAGAGGAGAGAGAACGAGAGAGAGACATTGTGCTGGAGGTAAAATAATTATATACAACAAATAAAATAAAATGTTATTTGCCACATGCGCCGAATACAACAGGTGTAGACCTTAGTGACATGCTTGCTTACAAGCCCTTAACCAACAATGATTTAAAAAAATAGATAAGTAAAAAATAGAAAATAAAAGTAACAAATAATTAAACAGCAGCAGTAAAACAACAAGCGAGGCTATATACAGGGTGCACCGGCACAGAGTCAATGTGCAGTCGAGGCAATTGAGGTAATATGTACATGTAGGTAGAGTTAAAGTAACTATGCATTATAAACAGAGAGTAGCAGCAGCGTAAAAGAGGGGTCTGGGTAGCCCTTTGATTAGCTGTTCAGGAGTTGTATTGCTTGGGGGTAGAAGCTGTTACGAAGCCTTTTGGTCCTAGACTTGGCACTCTGGTATCGCTTGCCGTGTGGTAGCAGAGAGAACAGTCTATGACTAGGGTGGCTGGAGTCTTTGACAACTTTTATGGCCTTCCTCTGACACCGCCTGGTATAGAGGTCCTGGATGGCAGGAAGCTTGGCCCCAGTGATGTACTGGGCCGTACGCACTACCCTCTGTAGTGCCTTGTGGTCGGAGGCCGAGCAGTTGCCATACCAGGCAGTGATGCAACCAGTCAGGATGCTCTCGAAGGTGCAGCTGTAGAACCTTTTGAGGATCTGAGGACCCATGCCAAATCTCTTCAGTCTCCTGGGGGGGAATAGGCTTTGTCATGCCCTCTTCACGACTGTCTTGATGTGTTTGGACCATGATAGTTTGTTGGTGATGTGGACACCAAGGAACTTGAAGCTCTCAACCTGTTCCACTATAGCCCCGTCAATGAGAATGGGGGCATGCTCGGCTCTCCTTTTCCTGTAGTCCACAATCATCTCCTTTGTCTTGGTCACGTTGAAGGAGAGGTTGTTATCCTGGCACGACACGGCAAGGTCCCTATAGGCTGTCTCATCGTTGTCGGTGATCAGGCCTACCACTGTTGTGTCCTCGGCAAACTTGATGATGGTGTTGGAGCCATGACCAGCCTTTCAAAGCACTTCATGGCTACAGATGTGAGTGCTACGGGTTGGTAGTCATTTAGGCAGGTTACCTTAGTGTTCTTGGGCACAGGGACTATGGTGGTCTGTATTACAGACTCAGTCAGGGACTGGTTGAAAATGTCAGTCAAGACACTTGCCAGTTGGTCAGCGCATGCTCGGAGTACACGTCCCGGTAAGCCGTCTGGCCCTGCGGCCTTGTGAATGTTGACCTGTTTAAAGTTCTTACTCACATTGGCTACGGAGAGCGTGATCACACAGTCATCCGGAACAGCTAGTGCTGTCATGCATGTTTCGGTGTTACTTGCCTCGAAGTGAGCATAGAAGTAATTTAGCTCATCTGGTAGGTGTGTGTCACTGGGCAGCTCACGGCTGTGCTTCCCTTTGTAGTCTGTAATAGTTTGCAAGCTCTGCCACATCCGACGAGCGTCGGAGCCGGTGTAGTGCGATTCAATCTTAGTCCTATATTGACGCTTTGGCTGTTTAATGGTTTTTCGAAGGGTATAGCAGGATTTCTTATAAGCTTCTGGGTTAGAGTCCCGCTCCGTGAAAGCGGCAGCTCTACCGTTTAGCTCATTGTGGGATGTTGCCTGTAATCCATGGCTTCTGGTTGGGTTATGTACGTACAGTCACTGTGGGGACGACGTCATGGATGCACTTATTGATGAAGCCAGTGACTGATGTGGTGTACTCCTCAATGCCATCGGAAGAATCCCGGAACATATTCCAGTCTGTGCTAGCAAAACAGTCCTGTAGCTTAGCATCTGCTTCATCTGACCACTTTCTTATTGACAGAGTCACTGGTGCTTCGTACTTTAGTTTCTGCTTGTAAGCAGGAATCAGGAGTTTAGAATTATGGTCAGATTTGCCAATTTGGATTTCTTTCTCTCATTTTGTCTGTCATAGTTGAAGTGTACCTATGATGAAAATTACAGGCCTCTCATCTTTTTAAGTGGGAGAACTTGCACAATTGGTGGCTGACTAAATACTTTTCTGCCCCACTGTACAAATAACGCAAAAAAACATACAGAATAGCACAATTGGTTACAGGATTGTAAAATGGAAGCCATCTCATTCGGCGCCATTATGCTCAGACTAACTAGATAGGCAATTCAAAACATAGTGCAGTTTGGCTGGTTCTCTCGCTAGTTAACTATTTAGCATGTATCAATGTCATTGTCATGTCCGATGTCCTAAAATAACTTTCCACTGGCACTCGTGTATATCTGCAAATGGCAGACACACAGTTGATACGGGTGCGCAGTTGATGAAACCAATGCTGCATACGCTGGTTGTAAAGCAGTCTCTCCAATTCTCAAAATTTGCTAGGATTCTCCTTTAATCAATACTATGTAATTCTGACAAAGTAAAAAAAATCAAATCTTAGAATAGCCTAATTGACAAGTAACTCCTATGCTTTCAAGATCTCCCTTGAACACTGAATATTTTAACCTTACAAATAGATAAACATCTTAACTAGCTACCATAGCCATTTGATCCCTGGTTCATTGAATGAGGGAATTATTTTATAAACACAAAAAGTATTTGGTTGTAGTTGTAATGTTGCAGGGTGTGCAGGCCTTTGATCTAGCCCTGCTCGAACACACCACATTGTAAAAAATCAGCTGCTCAACAGGACCTTGATAAGCTGACTGGTGACTTTGAGCAGGGTTGGATCAAAAGCCTGCGCACCTGGTAGCTTTCCAGATGGAAAGTTGACGGACCGCGTGTTTTATACAGTAGTCAATCAGTGCAGTATTTTACTTTGTGGGGGGTTAAATGCCTTGCTCAAGGTCACAACGGCAGGTTATACTGTATAATACATGGGATCCGAGACTAGCAGCCTTCCATTGTCAATACCAGTGATAATAATGAATGTTATTTTGTGAAATGTTTCCTTGCATCATACAACACAATTTTCCATCACCTTTTTGGCCCATGGTGTTACAGACTTTAAATTGGGAACAAGTGACTTGAGCTTTTGGACAAGCCCTTCATAAGTTTCCTGACCGGTCAAACGGAATGTTTTTTAAACGCCAGTTCTGGAAATTTAAATGTTTTGGTTGCAGGGAAGTGTTTTAAAAATGTTTTACTATGGTCCTCTGAAAGTTTGCCTGGGAGGTTTTATTAATGTTAAGAGAACAGAAATTATAGGTTATTTGAAGGTAATTAAATAACTATCTGAGAACATGTTTCAATAATACTTTTAATAACACTGCTAGCTTAATTTAGGTTAACTGTTTTGAACTCCAAGCACAGCTACTGTAGGACACATGGGCTGCGTTTACACAGGCATCCCAATTCTGATATTTATTTCACTAATTGGTCTTTTGACCAATCAGATCAGCTCTAAAAAAAGATCTGATGTGAAAAGATCTGATGTGATTGGTCAAAAGACCAATTAGTGGAAAAAAGATCAGAATGGGCTGTCTGTGTAAACGCGGCAATGGAAATGAATTTGCTTAGGCATTAATCATGCAAACACATGTATTTTTTATTGTGGCACGGCATCAGTGAGGAAGTGAAGGAAACAAGCACTCATTAAGATCAGGTGTGGCCAATTAGTGGGCACGGCCAACACACTTCACAAGACAGAGGATAGAGAGTTCTGTTGATGCTGAGAACAGAATGTATACACTACATAATCAAAAGTATGTGGACACTTGTTCGTCGAACATCTAATTCCAAAATCATGGATTAGTCCCCCCCTTTGCTATTATAACAGCCTTTACTCTTCTGGGAAGGCTTTCCACTAGATGTTGGAACATTGTTGCAGGGACTTGCTTCAATTTATCCACAAGAGCATTAGTGAAGTCTGGCACTGATGTTGGGCGATTAGGCCTGGCTCACAGTCGACGTTCCAATTCATCCCAAAGGTGTTCGATGAGGTTGAGGTCATAGCTCTGTGTATGCCAGTCAAGTTCTTCCACAAAATCTCGACAAACCATTTCTGTAAGGACCTCGCTTTGTGCATGGGGGCATTGTCATGCTGATACAGGAAAGGGCCTTCCCCCAAACTGTTGCCACAAAGTTGGAAGCACAGAATCGTCTAGACTGTCATTGTATGCTGTAGCGTTAAGATTTCCCTTTAATGGAACTAAGAGGCCTAGCCAAAAGCATGAAATTCCTTCTCCACGAAACTTTACAGTTGGCAATATGCATTCGGGCAGGTAGCGTTCTCTTGGCGTTATAAGGCTATTATACTGCCAATGTTTTTCTATGGAGATTTCATGGCTGTGTGTTAGATTTTATACACCTGTCAACAACGGGTGTAGCTGAAATAGCCGAATCCACAAATTTGAAGGGGTGTCAACATACACTATATATACAAAAGTATTTTGTAAATAACATTCTTAAGACTGTTCTTTGAACTTTACTGTTTTCTTGTGGTTTTTATTGAACATTTTATTAATGTTCTGAGAACATGACATTAACTAGAAACATGAAGAAACCTGCAGAAAACATTATGCCTGCAGAAAACCGCAGAAAGAATTCACACCTAAGAAACATATGGTTCTCAGAATGTTATGTGCAAGCTTCACACCCAAGATAATTCTTAGCGGAAACAGCTTTGGCTGGCATTACCACCAACTTGGCACAACTCAGGATCAAAGGAAATATAAAAAGAGAAAAGCACAGATAAAAGTTTGAGGAAACCCCACCTCTGTCTTCTAAATAATTAACCCTGGTATAGTTATATTTTTCAGAGACAATTACAAAAAAATGTATGCCAAAGACATACCAGAATGGCTTCCCAATATTGCTTTCCATCAATGACTCCCAACCAAATTTACTGAGCAATTTTTGCAAAAACAATAGGTATATGTTGCCCTAAGAGTTGTGCCAAGTTGGTCAAATGTTATTCAAAATGATTCACAGCTGAAATGGCTACTAAAAGTGATTCCACTAAGTATTTACCCTGGGGTGTGAAGACATACACAATCGAGAAATTTGTTTAATTATTATTTAAAAAAAAAATTTTTTTTAAACATACTCTATAATTGTTCTTTCACTTTGAAGATGTGAAGTAGGTTGTGTACATCAGAAAAAAAAAATCTAAGTTAACAAATGTTTTGATTTCATTTTAAGGCAGCAAAATGTGAAGACTGTGCTGCAAAAGTTGTGTAGACTTACATCAGGCACTGTATTTCTCTTTTCCTCTGAAGCAGAGTACATTTTCACTAATGAGGTGAGAAGACCGTGTGCTGTACTGGTGGACAGTCTCTCATTCCTCAGAGACACACTCGTAATTATATTCTTAAATCCTTAGTCTTAAGAGTCATTCTTCACTCAGCTGTCAGATATACAGCAGGCTACCCAATAGAGCACTGTCCTACCCTCAGTGGGTATGGTAACACCCTTTAATGCTACAATATGCGTTAGAGCTGCTGCCATCAGGATTACCTTTACAGATTCAGAAAGAAACACCATACCAGCATATTTTGGCGACGCCAACATTCGTAAAGTTAATTTATTTGACAACCAATCAAATGACAATCAGGATGAAAAAAAAAAACAGCTGAGCAGGACAAACATTCAGGATCAGGAGGATACAGTCAGTCAGTCAGTTAGTTAATGCTGCACAGTAGTGTTTTAATAACAATACAAACATCACATACTGCAGTCTATCAACCTATGGAGAGAGAACACCTCACCTATAGTCTGACAATCAGTCACACACTACCGCATGCTGTTGTATTGTGATGGAAAAACCTACGACTGTTTGAAACACTGTAGCCTATTATACATAAATAATTCAATTTCATCTGAAAAAGCTAGGTGAAATCACAGGGAGACATTCTACCACAGTCGAGTCTCACTTCTGAGATGAGTTTTTCTCAGAGATAGAGGACTTATCTTTGTATCTGTGGCATTGTAGCGTCTGTGACAGCATGGGCAGCACCATTTTGAAGTAGTCAATTC
Source organism: Salvelinus alpinus (assembly GCF_045679555.1). Taxonomy (NCBI): domain Eukaryota; kingdom Metazoa; phylum Chordata; class Actinopteri; order Salmoniformes; family Salmonidae; genus Salvelinus; species Salvelinus alpinus. Next base: position 26,361,947 of record NC_092093.1, on the reverse strand, counting down.
TCTTCACGATTGTCTGATCTCTCCTGATCACCTGGTTGGACATGACTCCAAGAGTCACCAGGAGGGATCAGCCAATGAATTTGGACGTTCCACCCAGTTGACTACATTAAAATTGGGGAAGTCCTCAATGTCACTGCCAATGCTAAGACGGTCTCTTCTTTTACTAATTGGCAATGAACTATGCTGATTTCTACTACGTAGCTCTGTCTGTTAAAATGTTGCTGTATGTACACCAACTGTGTGGGCGTCCTACTGTATTTGACAATATGTCTACATCTTACGACATTGGTACTGAGAGACATGGTGCTTCTACAACAGCCATACTACATACAGTTCAATTAAAAAGTATGTGTTTTTCTTATAATTTCAGCAATAAAGGTTTCTTCGAAACAGAACATCTTCAGTGCAATTGGCAAAAACAAAATTAAATGTTTAATGGAAATTTGATCAGGAAGAAACAGTAACATACATATATTCAGCTAGACGGTCATTGAACTGTACGTAGCTACATCACTAGCATGCAAAGTCAGGTCCAGCACTCATCATAAGGCATTTTCTCCATGTACAAGCTGCCTCTGTCACTAGGGAATCCAGTTTAAAGTGCAAAGTTCACAGATTAGATAGTTTGACCTACAGCACTACAATGTAAAGAGCTACATTTACTATACAAGGAAAAGGAGATGAGTGGACAGAAAGGTGTAACAGATCTAATAAGCATTAGATTTACACCAAGCAGAACTGTTGTTTAGTTCCTAAGAAATGTACCCACATGAAAAACATAAGTTTACTATAGAATACTACAGTACTTACTATACTACACAATGTAGTATCCCCCGATCATGTGTAGTACTTACTATAGAATATTGAAGTACACTATAGTAAATACTACAGTATTATCCGCCAAAAAAACACTGTAGTGTTCATCTGTTACTGTGACTTGTTATTGGCTTCGTTGGAAGGATAGAGAGCTGCATGATGCTGATTACATTGTTCTTCATGAGAAGGAGGAAGAGGAGTTAATGGACTGGGTTGTAAACTGGGTCTGATCATTAGTTTGGTCTTGGGGTGATGACTGAATACACAAGCACACACATATGCACACACGAATGCACGGACGAACACACACAATGACAAAGTTACTCAGTAAACATGAACCTTGTAAAAATTGACACGTCAATGGACAATCCGGTAAACTACTGGCATGGGTTGACAGAGACAATACATAGTAGAAACAAAACCTACAGAACACTGCATAATGGGCAGTTAACACTAATCACAATATGACATTTTGTCAGTGACAGACATCAACTGGTTATGACAGTGACACATATAGAGCACGCCCAGTTTACACTAGCACAGTTTACACTAGCACAGTTTGGGAGTCAGTTTACACTAGCACAGGAAGGAAGGAGTCTCACAATGTCACGGGTACAGAAGGTGTCACAGTACCGTCCAGGTACAGAAGTAATTTATTAAAACACAGAATATGGACTATCTTCAGATGGGGCTATTTCAGCCTGGAAGGCCAGTCTGTTTCAGAGTTGGCTAAACTGGACTGTAGACTGCCTGATCTGGCTAGTTCAGAAAACCTCAAACCATCATAAGACTTATAATTATTGCCATTGTACTTCGTTTTGCGACAATCTGTAAGAGCATGAGCTGAAAGTACGAGCCCCAGACACACCGGCAGAGGCGTATTCTTAGGAAGCTACTTCTGTGACCAGTATCTACTGTCCAGTCCAGGCTCGTCTCTCTCCACTCACATACAAAGGGCTAACAATCATAATGATGACGTCATCAGTAGGGAAAGGATGAGGAGGACCTGATATAATAACGTGGCACTATCGTTGGACTAAACACACTGACTGTAGTTGTAATAAAGGATAATAATGGCAGTATGATTACAGGTAGGGGGGGTATGTTGCTAACTTGCTTTCCCTCCTGCAACATCTCTCTGGTGTATTACAGACGTTAAGATGTCTGAGGGAACTACACACTAGATCATCTCTAACGTCTCTGTTTTTAAAACAGCCTGTGTGGCATCAATATGAGTCAGTAACATTCATTCTAGTGTCAAAATTGATTACAAAGTGTAAATAGGATAAAACCTAGTTTATGAAGTAACTTCCTGAAGGGTTGGGTATGGATTAGGATCATGCCCACTAGCAGCCAGAACCTCCAGTGAGACAGACCTGCCAATTACGCAGCGCCTCAGATTTGTTTACATAAGACAACCCGTCAACAACGTTATGTTGAAATAACCATTGGCCCTAATCCCTTTAAGGACTGGCCACATGCGGATGTGTTTGAAAATGTCAAACCCCCGAGTCTGCCACTTTTTTGGGGCAAAATGAGAATTGAGACGATCTTGTATCGCACTTGTATCCCATCTGTAACTCAATTTTGAGTGACTTAATAAGCTGATTGTGGCCTGGCTGCTCAATACGCCTTCTAGCTACTACTTGCTAGCTTCATTGACAAACAGAGTTGTAATTTAGCTGGAAAGTGATTTTGGGCACTGATAAACAGCTTGCAGATGGATGAAGTTGAACACAAGTTATTGTTCTCAGAAATCAGTCCTGAGCTCACAGCCAGACTTTCCCGACTCGATAATGCAGTGCACGGACTAGTTTTTCATGCACATTTATTTACTTGAGATATACTGCATCAAACACCTTAGCTAGATCTAAAATTGCACGACTAAATTAATTACAGATGTTTTTATTGATCTTAAATTAAATCAGACTATTTTGAAGAAGTGGCTGTGTTATTGTACAGTGCCTCAGGAGGGTCAAACAACAGTACCTGTCAGGATACGATTAAGTGAACATAACACACCCACATCAATCCACACCCCTAAGACAACTCTCATTTGACATCAGCCATGCCCACTAGCATTTCTTAATGAGCAATCTTCAAAATGAGGCTACATCAGGAAGTGCAGTCGCCCTTTAATATGTCTGAGGGAACTACTCCCTAGATCTTCATCACTCTCCTCTCCACTGCTCTCTGTCTGGCAGTAACTCCAAACATAATATTACAGTCTCTTTACAGGCCATCCCTGTTCCAGTCACAGTCTGTCCTGATTTGATGCCATACTGGTTAGTTCTCATATATATACTCTTAAACATTTAGTAGAGATTTCCCTTAACTATGGCTAGTCAGTGCAATCTAAAATGATATTTATAGATCTATACACAAAACAAAAAAAACTAATTTACATCATGTTTATAGCTAGATATGTAATGTACTTCTCTGTATACACACACACAATCTTAATTTGACCCTGCTTCTCACAGCAGGAAAATAATCCAACAGCAACAGGAAATGTGAATTATAATTATTGGACATTTTTGTAAGGGTTGATACATTTTTCGTTAGGTCAAATCAAGTCACATTTTTAAGTGGAAATTACGAACTTTAGAAGCCTTTTTAAACCTTGAATACACTACAATTACCATTTCCTGCGACAACCGAGAGATAAAATTAAGATAGCAGATCTGTATATGACAAATAATAATGTGGGTTGATTAATTAGTCTATATGGGTCGTTCAACAAAATGAGCACCTTTTGAAATTGTGCATCAATATTCAATTTTAAAAGCCTGTTATAGTCAATGAAGTGCCATTTTTTATAGACCATATGGAGAACTAAATAAATATTTTTGTATATGAATAAAGACTTGCTAAAGTGCAAAAATTCTGCATTTTGACATGTCCTTCCATGCACCCTCTGACTTCCAGGAAGATTTTAACCTACTTAACCCCACAAAAGTTTTCACCATCAAAGCCCTTGTTGCTTTGACAAAGTCATTTCTGAAGATGATCATTTATTTCATGTGATTAGTGATTCATTTTAAGGTAAAAAAACAAAACATGCCCTCATTTTATGGTTAACCCTGTTATGTGAACTGAATATGGTGAAACTATTCCTTTGAAGAAAAAGAAAAAAACATCAAGAAATGTTGAACATCTAATAGTCAAATCATAATGTAAGAGCAGGTTAGCTGGTTCTACTCTTTTTGGCCATTTTCTGGTGTTTTGTGGTGAAAACTGAGTGGGTCGAGCATAACACGTAAACCCTGTGACCCATACAGACAGGCTAGAAATGTTTTAACAAAAAAATGTGAAGCTTCCATGCAATTGCCCCTCCCTGTTGCACACAACAAGCTTCCAATTCCCTTCTAACGGGATTTATGGCTGATTTAAGATGAAATCGTCAACCCTGTTACTTTATTTGGCACTTAATAGGCACTTACTATATATAGTATTATTATTATTTTTATCTCTTGCTCTTTACAACAATGTTAAAATTAGGTGAAATCAGAAGTGTTTTTTAACCAAGTTCCACATCTCAAAAGGCACCGTATTGATGGAACGACCCATATGCTAGTGTTTGAGCATGTAAACATAACTGTACACTCTTCAGATCCTTACAAAGTGGGAAAGCTATGACTGGTTTTATGAACGGTTGGACTGGTTGAATCTAGTTCTGCTGTCACCTGTAGGGCACTCTCACATTTCGGAGGACAGCACACACGTCACACACTTTAACCTTTGCAGTCAAATCATGGATTAAAATATACAACATTTAAAAAGGGGGTAAAAAATTGAAAATGAAGATAATTTGAGTCAGCATCAAAAGCACTCCCGGCTAACACGCAGCGATACAAAAAAATACTCTGGAGTTCTCACCCCAGAGACTTAAAATAAAAACCTAAAAAGACATGAAAAGCACCAAGCAAACACAATGCACCGTTGATTTAGAACTGAATGGTCTGAGAGCAGGGAGTGGGGATAGTGTTTCAGAAGTAGTCATCCCACTGAAAACTAAAACACTAGATTACCTACATTTTTCATTACAGCTTCCATTGCCAGGTACTTAACATTGTCCCTTTCCAGTACTGAAAAACAAAATAATTACAATACAATAAAACTAATGAGAACATTTGATTATGTTACATTTGGCAATTAGCCATTTTGTTGTTGGTGCACTTTGGGTAGTAATGCATCCAGTGAGGGATAAACTAGGACAACGACTAGACACTAGTAATGGGCTTAAGGGTGGTGTTTAGAGTGGTGGGCATGCAGCAAGTTAATCAGGGGGAAAAGGAGAAGGTTAAAACTGGGGATCACTATGTTCTCTCCTCCCTGTTCTATCCATCCTCAGTCCATCCATTGTTCTTCTCCACGGTCTTTCTGGCTACAGTCTAATCCAAGCCGGTGGCAGTCATATGGGAATTTTTAGGATGGGGGGAGGGGGTCGAGCAAAGGGTGAAGGGTCAATAGCTCACACTGCTGCCTTTTTGTTGGTCTATTTGATTTGTCTACGATCACAGTGCAAAAAAACACATTGTCAGTCATGTCAGTAGCTCTTGACAGAATGAGAATGGGGAGCAGGGGGAACAGGTCACAGTGTCTGTAGTTGTTTTAACACCGAGGGCTGCTGTAGCTCCACCCCCCGTTCCCCTCTCCTCCTAGGGTGACCCCTGACCTTTAGGGCTAGTAGACACAGAGGTCAGGGAACTTCATCTCGTAGACGGGCACCGAGCGGCTCTGGGTCTGGCCGTAGCCTGATGAGATGGTGCCAGACGGGCTGGGAGGGGGTCTGGGGAGGGCAGAGAGAGACAACTTCATCATCAAGAACATGGGGAAGGTGTTCTAAAACATTCCAAATTATGTTGCTCAAGTCATAGAGTGTGCCAGATATTTAACAGGACAGGTTGGAGGGTACAATTATATCATACTAAGTGCCTACGGGAATCCTCTGTTCTCTTGGCATGTGCACTGGCATACATTACAGTGGTGAGAAGTATGTATGTGTTTATGTGGGTGGGGAGGGGGTAAAGGTGTTAATTCCAATTGATGCTGTTCAAGTCATAGTGTGCCTACTTGTGCCCATACCAAGACTCCAGTATGCACCTAACATTATGATATAATTGTACCCTCCAACCTGGCCTGTTAAAAACATGCAGGTTGACATTTATTCAGATGAGTAATCTACCAGAGGCTGCACTATAGTGTTCAATAGCTGGCACAGCCACCGTGCCAGCTTAAACCTAACCCTAATACTTAGCCCTAACCTTCAATTAAGACCAAAAAGCACATTTCCGATATAGCCAATTTTGACTCCAGAGGAAACGTCTAAATTCTGCCTCCAGGGCAACACCCTGCCAATAAACGCTAACCTCCGTTAAATATCTGGCTCCTGAGCAACACCATCCCCCCCTCCACCCACACAAACACACTCCTCATGTCTACAATGTACACTCACCTCCATATGTATTTGGACAGTAAAGCTAAAATAAAAAATGTGTCTCTACACTCCAGCATTTTGGATATGAGGCTACAGTAAAGAATCTCACCATTTATTTGAGGGTATTTTCATGTCATAAGTACTGGGACACATTCACTCAGTGTATTAAAGTAGTCAAAAGTTGAGTATTAGATCCTATATTCCTAGCAGGCAATGACTACATCAAGCTTGCGACACTGCAAACTCGACGGATGCATTTTGCAGTTTGTTTTGGGTTACATTTTCACCCTAAGGAACTGAATGGTGAATGATAACTGAAGAAATGTTCTGAGTGAGTGGATGTTTCTGAGCACTTCTAAAGTGGGAATTACATCATCATAGCTTCTGTTTGGACTATTCTTTATTTTCTTCTTGTTTCTTACCGGATTGTGATCTCAAAGATCTGATTGAGTTTGCTCTGCAGCAATGTGGCCTGTAAAGAACAAGCAGAGACCAGCATCAGAGTCAGAAATAGAATGAAGCCACAAAATAAAAAATACAAAAGTAAGATAATGGATTGAAAAACTCAACAGTGATATTCAAATCATGCAACGGCAGAATTTAGGTTCTTTAAACATGGGGGTAGAATTATATATTTTTTTACCCTGGCACCGCAGTGGGCAGCTATCTCCTCGAAGGGGGCCTTCTGGAACTTCTCCACCACCTGCCTCCTGCGCTCTCTCTCCTGCTCCTCCATCCCCACACTGTCCACTGAGGAGACACACACACTTCGGTATTGTTGTACTACTGATACAATCACAATGTCCTTGGAGGGACAGATTGATAACGGTCCAATAGAACACTTTACTGTCTGCTAACTCAATGTCCTGCTGCCTGACCAAATGACTCATGAGTGATACAGCGCTGATGGGTACTTACCGATGGCGTTTTTCAGAGTTTCAAATGTGATCTCCTCTGCTGGAGTCCTCTGTAGAATGAGAGAGAGAGAGAGAGAGAGAGAGAGAGAGAGAGAGAGAGTGAGGGACAGAAGAGATGGGGGACATTTTTGGTGTGCATGTGTTTGTGTTTCTCCTTACCTCCTCTTTCTCTGGGCTGTTCCTAGACTCCACCTCCACCTGTAGTGAGATAGTCTCTCCAATGCTCTTCCTCTTGGACAGACGGTCCTCGTCTAGAAAGAGCACAACAATTTAGCTGAAAAATGACCCACGATGAGTACAATGGCTTGGGATTAAAGAGGCAATCTGGAATTCAATCAACAACTAAGTGGTCACCCAGTGACGAAGGTACAGTACACACTATTAACTCAGGTGCATTGTAGAAGAGGTGCAATTCACCTCTTTTTTATTTCCATTCACTCTACAGGCATGGATCAAAACACAGGCTGCGTGCATCGCTGTTCCAAAGGTTAACCATTTCAGTTGGATTACTCCTCATCACCCATCCTTATTGAAGCTACTGATCTTAGTAAGAGTTGAGCACATGTTCTCATGCATGTTGAAAGGTGTGTGTTACCTGTGAACTGAGGGATGTAGGGTGTGGCCAGCCTGTCTGTGTTGTAGCCGCTGCCCCCCAGGACTTCTGTGATCTTAGACTGCTGGAACAGAACATCCCCCTCCAACTTCTCCAGAGAGGCAGGGAGCCTGGGAGACAGGAAAGAAGAGACGCAGAGCACAGAGACCGAAGACAAACGGTAAGAGAGATGGGGGAGAAGAGAGATGAAAGAAGAGGGGGACAGGACAGTGACAGAAGACATGGAAAGACAGAAGGAAGATCAGAGAAGGACTAAACGAGAGGAGACTTCTCCATTTACTCCAGATCTTATTTACTCCACATCTTAAAAGACTGGGGAGATGAAGTATGAAAGCAATATATGGAGGAAAGTAACCCTGCATCCATAAGCTGCACCGCTTTCATCTGTAGAGTTCACAAAAGCCTTGAGGAAGTTCACAGAGCGACAAACAGCAAAGAGCACACAGATACACACACACACACACACACACACACACACACACACACAGAGAACTTAGAATAGCTCTCTTTAAATGCATCACTAAAAGGATTTACGGGTTGAGACGAAAAGGAAGGAAGGTCTGTTAAAAGCTGTGTTGACTGTGGCTGAATGCTTCATGAATCATAAGTGAAATGTCTTTCTAATGGAAAGAACACAAGAGGGCTGTGGGAAGAACAAGAACCCAGACTACTACTCCTATTCACTGAGTAGTGCTGAGCGATTAGTGAACTTCGAGGTCGGTTCGATTCAAAATTGATTTGAATTGGGGTGAACGCTGTAACACAGAATAAAACAATGAATAAAAGTCCCATGTTGGTAGTGACTGCCCATTACTGCTTATCACTAATTAACCATAATTTATTCACATTACTTTACAAAAATATTTCAGTTGTTGTGTATATTACATTTGTTTTAATTGATTAATTGATTATTTCATTCTAAGTCTCATATCTCATATCTATAGAGCTTTGGCCTATGCTGTCTGACAAAATCACAATTTTGTAGTTCTTCAAAGTAAATAAGGCATAACTTTTATAATCATGTATTTTCAGGTAGATACCTCGCGGCGCAACAGCTGCTCTATCTCCTCAAAATCTTGCATCCTTCTGTTTCTTCCGTAGGAGGCATAAAAGAAACACAGACCAGACAAGTAGATGCACAATGGATTATGCTTATTGTAGTTAATTACCACATTTTATGCGATAAACTATGTAGAATATTGGCCTGTTGGAAACTCCCATCGCACAGTTCAGGCTGGATCTGATTTATCTCTAGAGAAACTGTGCAATGTGTGAATTAAGCTTGCAGAAAAAAAGAGGATGAAATGGAATTCAAAATAATTGAACCAATGTCGGTCAATTAGTTGTTTAAAAAAAATTAAATAACAAACATTTCGGTTAATCGCTCAGAACTACCACTGAGACCTATAATATAATATCATACATTGCCTTCAGAAAGTATTCATACTCCTTGACTTATTCCACATTTTGTTGATTTAAAAAAAATCATAATAATTCTTACCCACCTACACATAATACCCCATAATGACAAAGTCAAAACATATTTATTTTTTGGCAAATTTATTGAAAATTAAATGCAGAAATATATCATCTACATAAGTAGTCACACGCATGAGTCAATACTTTGTAGAAGCACCTTTGGCAGCGATTACAGCTATGAGTCTTTCTGGGTAAGTCTAAGAACTTTGCACACCTGGATTGTACAATATTTGCACATTATTCTTGAAAAAATTCCTAAAGCAATTTTCAAGTCTTGACATAGATTTTCAAGCCAATTTAAGTCAAAGCTAACTAGGCCACTCAGGAACATTCAATATTGTCTTGGTAAGCAAACCATTGTATATTTGGCCTTGTGTTTTAGGTTATTGTCCCAGTGTCTGTTGGAAAGCAGACTGAACCAGGTTTTCCTCTAGGATGTTGCCTAGATGTCCACCACCATGCTTGGCTAGTACTCTGTGTTGTGTTGCATTTGCCCCAAACATTACGCTTTGTATTCAGGAAATGAAGTCCATTTCTTTGCCACATTTTCTGCAGTTTTGCTTTAGTGCCTTTTTGCAAACAGAATGCATGTTCTGGAATATTTTTTTCTTAGCTTCCTTCTTTTCACTGTCATTTAGGTTAGTATTGTGGAGTAACTACAATCTTGTTGATCCATCCTCAGTTTTCTCCTATCACAACCATTAAACTCTGTAACTGTTTTAAAGTCACCATTTGCCTCAAGGTGAAATCCCTGAGCGGTTTCCTTCCTATGAGGCAACTGAGTTAGGAAGGACACCTATATCTTCATAGAGTCTGGGTGTATTGATACACCATCCAAAGTGTAATTATTAACTTGACCATACTCAAAATGTGGGAAAGGTCGTAGGGTGTGAATACTTTCTGAAGGCACTGTAGATGCAAATGAATCACTAAATCACACAAAATAATTAATACACTTCAGAAATGACTGTCAACGCAACAAACGTGAGCAAGAAAAAGGAGCTGAACGTAGACTACAGGAAAAGGAGGACCGAACACGCCCCCATTCACATCGACGGGGCTGTAGTGGAGCGGGTCGAGAGCTTCAAGTTCCTTGGTGTCCACATCACCAACAAACTATGATGGTCCAAACACACCAAGACAGTCGTGAAGAGGGCGCGACAATGCCTATTCCCCCTCAGGAGACTGAAAATATTTGGCATGGGTCCCCAGATCCTCAAAAAGTTCTACAGTTGCACCATCGAGAGTATCCTAACCGGTTGCATCACCGCTTGGCATCCGTAAGGTGTTACAGAGGGTAATGCGTATGGCCCAGAACATCACTGGGTCCAAGCTTCCTGCCATCCAGGACCTTTACACTAGGCAGTGTCAGAGGAAGGCCGAAAAAAATGGTCAAAGACTCCAGCCACCCAAGTCATAGACTGTTCACTCTGCTACCACACGGCAGGTGGTACCGGAGCACCAAGACCAGGTCCAAAAGGCTCCTTAACAGATTCAACCCCGAAGCCATAAGACTGCTTAACAGTAAATTAACTGACTACCCAAACTATTTGCATTGGCCCCCACACATTTTTTTTTAATACACTGCAGCTACTCTGTAACGCTCGTCTTCCTCCTCATCTGAGGAGGAGCAAGGATCGGACCAAAATGCAGCGTGGGTTGAATACATAATCATTTTAATAATATCAACGAAGACGAAAAACACTTGATAAACTACAAAACGACGTGAACAGACCTGAACATGAGAACATAAAACATGAACGCACGAACAGGAACGAACGAAACGAAACAGTACCGTGTGGCGAACAAACACAGACACAGCAACAATCACCCACAAACAAACAGTGAGAAACAGTCTACCTTAATATGGTTCTCAATCAGAGGAAACGTAAAACACCTGCCCCTGATTGAGAACCATATCAGGCTAGTTGAATGAACCCAACATAGAAACACATAACATAGAATGCCCACCCAGCTCACGTCCTGACCAACTAAACAATACTAAACAAAGGAAATAAGGTCAGGAACGTGACATACTCGCTGTTTATTATATATGCATAGTCCCTTGTACCCTACCTACATGTACATATTATCTCGACTAACCTGTACCACTGCACATTAAAATCGGTACCCCCTGTTTATAGCCTCGTTATGGTTATTTTATTGTGTTATTTTTTTTAACTTTAGTTTATTTAGTAAATTTCTTAACTCTGATTTTCTTAAAACTGCATTGTTGGTTAAGGGCTTGTAAGTAAACAATTTACGGTAAGTTCTACCTGTTGTATTTGGCGTATGTGAAAAATACAATTTGATTTGAAAATAACTAGGGCTTTACAATGATGGTGAAAACTAGGGAGGAATTGTGGGTTTAAGTGGGTTAAAATCTTCCTAGAAGTTACACAGGGTGCAATATTGGGGAAACATTTCTACTTAAAATATCAAAGGGACGCAAAAGGCACTCGTAGTAGAACAAACCATATCTACATATACAAAAATATAAACACAACATGTGCTGTTCCCATGTTTCATGAGCTGAAATAAAAGATCCTAGAAATGTTCCATATGCAAAAACAGCTTATTTCTCTCAGATTTTGTGCATAAATTTGTTTACATCCCTGTTATTGAGCATTTCTCCTTTGTCAAGATAATCCATCCACCTGACAGATGTGGCATATGAAGAAGCTGATTAAAAGGCATGATAATTACACAGGTGCACCTTGTGCTGAGGACAATAAAAGGCCACTCTAAAAATGTGCAGTTTTGTCACACAACACAATGCCACAGATGTCTCAAGTTTTGAGCGAGTGTGCAATTGGCATGCTGACTGCAGGAATGTCCACCAGAGCTGTTGCCAGAGAATTTAATGTTCATTTCCCTACCATAAGCTGCCTCTAATGTCATTTTAGAGAATTTGGCAGTACGTGCAACTGGCCTCACAACCGTAGACCACATGTAACCACACAAGCCCAGGACCTCCACATCTGGCTTCTTCACCTGCGGAATGATCTGAGACCAACCACCCGGACAGCTGATGAAACTGAGGACTTTTTCTGTCTGTAATAAACCCCTTTTGTGGGGAAAAACTCAATTCTGATTGGCTGGGCCTTGCTCCCCAGTGGGTGGGCCTATGCCCTCCCAGGCCCACCCATGGCAGCGCCCCTGCCCAGTCATATGAAATCCATAGATTAGGGCCTTATGCACACTCTTGGCACTCTCTCGGATTTGTTTAACACTTTTTTGGTTACTACATGATTCCATATGTGTTATTTCATAGTGTTGATGTCTTCACTATTATTCTACAATGTAGAAAATAGTAAAAAATAAAGAAAAACCCTGGAATGAGTAGGTGGGTCCAAACTTTTGAATATACACTGCTCAAAAAAATAAAGGGAACACTTAAACAACACAATGTAACTCCAAGTCAATCACACTTCTGTGAAATCAAACTGTCCACTTAGGAAGCAACACTGATTGACAATAAATTTCACATGCTGTTGTGCAAATGGAATAGACAAAAGGTGGAAATTATAGGCAATTAGCAAGACACCCCCAAAAAAGGAGTGATTCTGCAGGTGGTGACCACAGACCACTTCTCAGTTCCTATGCTTCCTGGCTGATGTTTTGGTCACTTTTGAATGCTGGCGGTGCTCTCATTCTAGTGGTAGCATGAGACGGAGTCTACAACCCACACAAGTGGCTCAGGTAGTGCAGTTCATCCAGGATGGCACATCAATGCGAGCTGTGGCAAAAAGGTTTGCTGTGTCTGTCAGCGTAGTGTCCAGAGCATGGAGGCGCTACCAGGAGACAGGCCAGTACATCAGGAGACGTGGAGGAGGCCGTAGGAGGGCAACAACCCAGCAGCAGGACCGCTACCTCCGCCTTTGTGCAAGGAGGTGCACTGCCAGAGCCCTGCAAAATGACCTCCAGCAGGCCACAAATGTGCATATGTCAGCATATGGTCTCACAAGGGGTCTGAGGATCTCATCTCGGTACCTAATGGCAGTCAGGCTACCTCTGGCGAGCACATGGAGGGCTGTGCAGCCCCACAAAGAAATGCCACCCCACACCATGACTGACCCACCGCCAAACCGGTCATGCTGGAGGATGTTGCAGGCAGCAGAACATTCTCCACGGCGTCTCCAGACTCTGTCACGCCTGTCACATGTGCTCATGTGCTCAGTGTGAACCTGCTTTCATCTGTGAAGAGCACAGGGCGCCAGTGGCGAATTTGCCAATCTTGGTGTTCTCTGGCAAATGCCAAACGTCCTGCACGGTGCTGGGCTGTAAGCACAACCCCCACCTGTGGACGTCGGGCCCTCATACCACCCTCATGGAGTCTGTTTCTGACCGTTTGAGCAGACACATGCACATTTGTGGCCTGCTGGAGGTCATTTTGCAGGGCTCTGGCAGTGCACCTCCTTGCACAAAGGCGGAGGTAGCGGTCCTGCTGCTGGGTTGTTGCCCTCCTACGGCCTCCTCCACGTCTCCTGATGTACTGGCCTGTCTCCTGGTAGCGCCTCCATGCTCTGGACACTACGCTGACAGACACAGCAAACCTTTTTGCCACAGCTCGCATTGATGTGCCATCCTGGATGAACTGCACTACCTGAGCCACTTGTGTGGGTTGTAGACTCCGTCTCATGCTACCACTAGAATGAGAGCACCGCCAGCATTCAAAAGTGACCAAAACATCAGCCAGGAAGCATAGGAACTGAGAAGTGGTCTGTGGTCACCACCTGCAGAATCACTCCTTTTTTGGGGGTGTCTTGCTAATTGCCTATAATTTCCACCTTTTGTCTATTCCATTTGCACAACAGCATGTGAAATTTATTGTCAATCAGTGTTGCTTCCTAAGTGGACAGTTTGATTTCACAGAAGTGTGATTGACTTGGAGTTACATTGTGTTGTTTAAGTGTTCCCTTTATTTTTTTGAGCAGTGTATATATATTATTACATATTTCTGCCATTGGCTCAATGACTGGAAGTCTATGGGAAAAGCTAGCATGTCATTGTGCAAACGCCATTACCAAACACCCCCTCTCCCCCCTCCCCCCACTACCCTCGTCACCACTGCTGTCAAAAAACCTAGGGGAAACACAGCTTTACCTATACCAATCTTAACAAATACCAAAGTGATGTAAACCTACTTGGGGTTTTCTATGAAGACATCCTCAGGGAGAAGGAAGGGCACCTCCTTCTGTCTCATCTCAATCACCTGGGAGGGAGTGAGCAACACACAAGTCATTCATTAGAGGAGTCCTACATCTGCACATTGCAGGCAGAGAGTGGTCTGATGCACACAGGTACCTCGTGTATGTGCTGACAGAAGGTGGGGACGGTGGTGAGTTGACAGATGAGGTTGAGGTAGGCAGCAGAGAGGGCATGGACAGCACAGCGGTTATAGACTGACAGAGACTCCTCGTTGGTTTGAGCCAACTCCTACAGGAGAGAGAGAGAGATCACACTGATAACCTTGGTCCTGGGAGGCTTAAATGTGAGTGAGTGAGTGTGTGTGTGTAGTTACGAGTATATATATATATGTGTATGTGTGTGTGTGTGTGTGTGTGTGTGTGTGTGTGTGTGTGTGTGTGTGTGTGTGTGTGTGTGTGTGTGTGTGTGTGTGTGTGTGTGTGTGTGTGTGTGTGTGTACCTGCAGGGCCAGGGCCAGTCTGATGAGGTCCACCACCACCTCTTCGTTGGCCAGTTCCATGCTGATGAGGGCCAGCAAGGTGTAGAGCGTCTCAAAGTGCTGCGGACCACTGCTCTGCTCCTTACACGCCAAGTAGATGTGGCGGTACAACTGCTGTGCATGCTGGGCATTAGAGAAAGAGAGGAGAGTGAGGCAGGAGGGGGTGGCAGATGGAGAGAGGGAGAGAGAGAGTGAGGAAGGTGGAGAGAGATGGTGATAGAGAGAGCAAGCTGGTGATAGAGAGGTTTACCTTTTTCATGAAAAGGTTGTCCTGTCGAGAGCACTTATCCACTTTCAGTTTGAGAACAGAGATATCTGATATAATGCTGTAGGAGGAGACAGGAAACTAGCATTATTATATGGACAGATACAGAGAGAGTGAAAGCATAGCGCAGTGCTTCTGTAAGGACAGGTCAAGAAGACAAGATGCCTCAAAATGACAAGTGCAAGCCTGAGGAAAGAATGATAGTGACAGAGAGAGAGAAGGGATGACAATCAAAGAGAGACAAAAGCCTGACAGTGAGAGTGAAAGATAAGGACAGAGGGATAGAGAGAAGGACAGAGGGATAGAGAGGTCTGTCTGAGGGGCAGAAATAAAGACAGATTGGGGGGAAGCGAATGAGAGAAAAAGTGAAAGAGTCACAAAGAGCTTGGCCTGAGGAGTGTTCTGACCTGATGCTGGAGAACTTGGGTGTGTTGTCGTGTCTGTCTATAACACTGAGGAGGATGGTGAGCACCAGCAGTCTGACCTCCGGGTCCTCCATCAGAGAGAAGGACAGCAGCGGCTCCAGGAACGAGTTGGGCAGCGCCGTCAGCATGTTGGTGGTCTGGAACCCTGTCGTCACCTGGGGAGAGGGAGGAGAGAGCGTGGGGAGGGGAGGGAGGAGGAGGAAGAAAGATTTAAAGAAAGAAAGAGGAAGATTGATGTAGGCCAGTTGACAGAAACCTACACATGCACACATAGTTTGGTGACTACTGAGAAGTCTCTAATGTTAATGTCTCACCTGAACCAGTGACTTCAGCAGCATGATCTGGATCATCCTGGTCCCTTCACAACCCCTTCAAATAAAAAACGTTGTCAGGAAAGTGTGAGAGTGTGCGTGAGTGTGCGTGTGAGTGTGTGTGTGTCCTCACCCTGAGCCTGCGTTGGTGAGTGCGGGGTGTACCCCTGGTACAGGAATCTTGCCCATGATGAAGAGCATGACCTCGGAGCGCTGGTATGTAGGGAGGGTGTTCGCAAACGACCCTGGAGAGTTACAAATAGTTCAAATGAAAGTCAATATTTTGGTAGTTATAGATCTTGAAAACTTGACTGCTGACATGCAAAACATTTTGGGACTATATCAGCAATGGACTAATGAAACAAATACCAAACATTGTTTTTGGGTGGAATTTTTCTTTAAGGAGAGACTGGCTGCAAATCTAGTGTGTGTGTGGACAATCACACACACACTGACCAATAGTCCTGATGACGGCTTCCTGTAGCTGTCTCTCCTCATGTGTTTTGATGATCTTGATGCCAATGTTTCCGCTGGCGTCGTAGGAGCCAGTCAGCTCGTAGTCCACACTGAGACGCAGCTGCCTTAGCAGAGTGTTAAACACCTCCAACACAGTGGGGCCTGACACACACACACACACACACACACACACACACACACACACACACACACACACACACACACACACACACACACACACACACACACACGAGAAAGAACCCCATACACTTTCAATGATAACACACCTCTCTCTGGTGGACAGATTATAATAGTGAATGAAGTGTGAAGAAAATGTGATCTGGACACGCAAGCCAGGACAAGGTGTGTGTGTGTGTGTGTGTGTGTGTGTGGCAGACCTCTATCTACCCACCTACAGAGCCACTGGAAGCAATGGCTGCAGCCTCCAGGAGGACCTCCACTATCCCAGCACGCACTGTGGCTGAATTTTTACTGTTGGCATCCAGGTGACCTAGCAGCTGCTGGATGACCAGGTGAGAGTGCTGCGACTGGAGGAGGGGGAGAAAGTGAGAGGGAGCGAGAAGGAGCGAAACAGGGCAAAAGAGGGAGAGAGAGAGAATTAATTTCCAACCACTTTATTGGGTCAATATAAAAACAGCCGTACATCAAAGCAACACAGAGAGTGGGAGTGAGAAGTAACTAGGATTTCAGTTGAATTGGGGTGAAAGTATGAGGTTGTTCTGAGAGATGGGGGAGGATACAAAAAGCACTTTAGGTTGACTGACTTTTCTGCTATTTGACCATCCAAAGGTAACAGCTGCCAGAGAGAGGGAGGGAGGGAGCGAGAGGGAGAGAGGGAGGGAGGGAGAGAGGGCGGGAGGACAGAAGGAAGGAACGGAGAGAGTGAGGAATAGAGGGAGTAGAAGTGACTCACCTGGATAGAGTACATGATGATCTTAAAGCAGCGGACTGCAAAGGTCTTCCCCTCCCACAGAGAGTGGTTATCTAAGTGCCTGGAGTGAGAGAACAAGCGTGAGAGACAGAACAGAGACAGAAAGAGTCAACGTGAAAGTTACAAAGTACAGACAGAAGACAGACAGACAGAGAGAGAGATAACTGGCTCTTGACAGAACATTCCCCACAGAACCATGCTGCATCTTAGTCACAATGTGACAGCGATACACCGCACTAGTCCACTAATACACAGCAATAGTCCGCTAAAACACAGCACTAGTCCGCTAATACACAGCACTAGTCCGCTAATACACAGCACTAGTCCGCTAATACACAGCACTAGTCCGCTAATACACAGCACTAGTCCGCTAATACACAGCACTAGTCCGCTAATACACAGCACTAGTCCGCTAATACACAGCACTAGTCCGCTAATACACAGCACTAGTCCGCTAATACACAGCACTAGTCCGCTAATACACAGCACTAGTCCGCTAATACACAGCACTAGTCCGCTAATACACAGCACTAATCCACGAACTAATCCACGAACTAATCCACTAATACACAGCACTAGTCCACTAATAAACAGCACTAGTCCACTAATAAACAGAACTAATCCACTAATAAACAGCACTAGTCCACTTATAAACAGCACTAATCCACTAATAAACAGCACTAGTCCACTTATAAACAGCACTAATCCGCTAATAAACAGCACTAGTCCGCTAATACACAGCACTAGTCCACTAATACACAGCACTAGTCCGCTAATAAACAGCACTAGTCCGCTAATAAACAGCACTAGTCCGCTAATACACAGCACTAGTCCACTAATACACAGCACTAGTCCACTAATACACAGCACTAGTCCACTAATACACAGCACTAGTCCACTAATACACAGCACTAGTCCACTAATACACAGCACTAGTCCACTAATACACAGCACTAGTCCACCAATACACAGCACTAGTCCACCAATACACAGAACTAGTCCGCTAATACACAGCACTAGTCCACCAATACACAGCAATAGTCCGCTAATACACAGCACTAGTCCGCTAATACACAGCACTAGTCCGCTAATACACAGCACTAGTCCGCTAATACACAGCACTAGTCCGCTAATACACAGCACTAGTCCGCTAATACACAGCACTAGTCCGCTAATACACAGCACTAGTCCGCTAATACACAGCACTAGTCCGCTAATAAACAGCACTAGTCCGCTAATAAACAGCACTAGTCCACTAATACACAGCACTAGTCCACTAATACACAGCACTAGTCCGCTAATACACAGCACTAGTCCGCTAATACACAGCACTAGTCCGCTAATACACAGCACTAGTCCGCTAATAAACAGCACTAGTCCGCTAATAAACAGCACTAGTCCGCTAATAAACAGCACTAGTCCACTAATACACAGCACTAGTCCACTAATACACAGCACTAGTCCACTAATACACAGCACTAGTCCACTAATACACAGCACTAGTCCACTAATACACAGCACTAGTCCACCAATACACAGCACTAGTCCACCAATACACAGCACGAGTCCACTAATACACAGCACTAGTCCACTAATACACAGCACTAGTCCACTAATACACAGCACTAGTCCGCTAATAAACAGCACTAGTCCACTAATAAACAGAACTAGTCCGCTAATACACAGCACTAGTCCACTAACACACAGCACGAGTCCACTAATACACAGCACTAGTCCACTAATACACAGCACTAGTCCACTAATACACAGCACTAGTCCACTAATACACAGCACTAGTCCACTAATACACAGCACTAGTCCACCAATACACAGCACTAGTCCACCAATACACAGCACGAGTCCACCAATACACAGCACGAGTCCACTAATACACAGCACGAGTCCACTAATACACAGCACGAGTCCACTAATACACAGCACGAGTCCACTAATACACAGCACGAGTCCACTAATACACAGCACTAGTCCACTAATACACAGCACTAGTCCACTAATACACAGCACTAGTCCACTAATACACAGCACTAGTCCACTAATACACAGTACGAGTCCACTAATACACAGCACTAGTCCACTAATACACAGCACTAGTCCACTAATACACAGCACTAGTCCACTAATACACAGCACTAGTCCACTAATACACAGAACTAGTCCACTAATACACAGAACTAGTCCACTAATACACAGAACTAGTCCACTAATACACAGAACTAGTCCACTAACACACAGAACTAGTCCACTAACACACAGAACTAGTCCACTAACACACAGGACTAATCCACTAACACACAGAACTAATCCACTAACACACAGGACTAATCCACTAACACACAGAACTAATCCACTAACACACAGAACTAGTCCACTAACACACAGAACTAGTCCACTAACACAGCACTAGTCCACTAATACACAGAACTAATACACTAATACACAGCACTAGTCCACTAAGGCACAGCACCAACGCGCAGCACTAGTCCACCAACGCGCAGCACTAGTCCACCAACGCGCAGCACTAGTCCACTAATACACAGAACGAATACACTAATACACAGAACTAATCCACAGAACTAGTCCACTAAGGCACAGCACCAACGAGCAGCACTAGTCCACCAACACGCAGCACTAGTCCACCAACGTGCAGCACTAGTCCACCAACACAGCACTAGTCCACCAACGTGCAGCACTAGTCCACCAACACAGCACTAGTCCACTAATACACAGAACGAATACACTAATCCACAGAACTAGTCCACTAAGGCACAGCACCAACGTGCAGCACTAGTCCACCAATACGCAGCACTAGTCCACCAACGTGCAGCACTAGTCCACCAACACAGCACTAGTCCACCAACGTGCAGCACTAGTCCACCAACACAGCACTAGTCCACTAATACACAGAACGAATACACAGAACTAGTCCACTAATACACAGAACGAATACACTAATACACAGAACTAATCCACAGAACTAGTCCACTAAGGCACAGCACCAACGTGCAGCACTAGTCCACCAACGCGCAGCACTAGTCCAAAGTACTAGTCCACAAGTCCACAGGACTAGTTCACAGCACTAGTCCACAAGTCCACAGCTCTAGTCCACAGCACTAGTCCACAAGTCCACAGCCCTAGTCCACAGCCCTAGTCCACTAGTCCACAGCCCTAGTACACTAGTCCACAGCCCTAGTACACTAGTCCACAGCCCTAGTCCACAGCCCTAGTCCACTAAAACAGAGGGGACCAGGTCTTACATGAGTACTGGTGTGACAGCGTTCTTGATGTTGCCGTAGGCGGCCCGTCCCAGCAGCTCTCTGAAACAGCGCTCCGTCAGCTCTGCCGGACTCTCCTTCTCTTTCTCTGACGCCTGCAGGGGAGAGGGGGAGCGGCTAGAGAGACCGAGAGAGAGGAAGGGAGGGTGAAAGGAAGAAGGTGAGAGAGAGACCGAGGGTGAAGAAGGTAGGACGAATGAAGGAGAGGGAGAGAGGAGGCAGGGAGAGAAGGAGTAAGAGAGGAGGCAGGGAGAGAAGGAGTAAGAGAGGAGGCAGGGAGAGAAGGAGTAAGAGAGGAGGCAGGGAGAGAAGGAGTAAGAGAGGAGGCAGGGAGAGAAGGAGTAAGAGAGGAGCAGAAATATATTTGAGTCAACGAAAACACTTTCACACGCTTTCGACACACACATAAAAATCACACAAACAAGGGTGTTGTGTCCTTGCTGGCGTATACCTGCCTGAGGCACTTTTCCCTCTCTGTTGCTGTTTGTAATGAGGACAGAGTGTTTATGGTGACTGCACTTGAATTGGTGAGCGTGTATGCGTGTGTGTGTGTACACGTGAATGTGAAAGAGAGCAAGAGTGTGTGTGAGCATAAAGTGTTAATGTGCTTGTGTGTATGTGCAACAGTATGTTTGTATAATTTGCATTGAAGCCCTCTTCTCCCTCCTCTCTCTCCCTCTCAGGCTTTCCATAGTTAAAGCGTTCTCCTCAGCTG
The DNA here is from genome assembly GCF_045679555.1 of Salvelinus alpinus. Classification (NCBI taxonomy): domain Eukaryota; kingdom Metazoa; phylum Chordata; class Actinopteri; order Salmoniformes; family Salmonidae; genus Salvelinus; species Salvelinus alpinus. The sequence goes on along the minus strand of NC_092093.1, from coordinate 26,340,576 downwards.
AGCGGAACTCTTCTCTGTTCTACTCTCTTCCACGCCTGGCATCAGGTGGTCCTCCAATAACATAATTTATTAACCACACACGCCTTTCTTCTCGCCCCCCCACCACCAGCACCACTGAAGAAGAGGTCATGGGACTTCCCGTCTCTGTATGGGTCCCGTCTCTGTAGAACTCCCTCATTAGCAGCCATGCTCTTACTGTAAACGTCCCCGAAAATATTAGATATCAAACATGCAATTGTAAATTATTCAAAACAAAACAAAATCTGCCACAACACATGGATAGCAGCATTTTCATCTATTCAACATGTGGGTAATGCTGTATGAAGGTAGAGAAAATAAAACGATATGTTCCTCACCATTAATGAACCAATAAATACACCAAGAGAAGGTACACAGCAGATTGGTATCAGCGACCTTTCAATAAGCCTAGCATTTCCTTAACAAGTTAAAAACAATCAGTGAGTGACGAGATAAATGTCTCTGTCCTCACGTTTACCTGTATTTATTTATTCATTCTGCAAGTCCGCTGAGAGGACAATCTCTTTCTTGTGGGAGACCTATTTCCAGCCTTACAATAAATTAAGATTTCTAGTTTGAATGTCCTTTGAATTACATGATCAAAGGAAGACATAACCACATTGTAGAAGTTAATTAGCTAGTGTGCTAGCCCCTGCAGGCCTACTAGAGCTGGCCGATAAGGACAAAAAATGATATCACGATAAACTGACAGAATTTTTTACGATACTGATAAATTGAATGATAAATGTATAACATGAAATGTGCACCAGTAACTTCTTTATATTACCATTAAAACGACTACTACTGGCTACTTTGAATGATGTGCTTTCAATTGTCCTGTTAGCAATAGTCCATATGAGCAGACTTCTTTCCTTTCTAACGCCACAGTCCTCTAATAAAGGCTACACAGATGACACAATCGCTAGTGCGCGCCACACTGCTCTTTCCCACTGGGACAAAAGGAACACTACAGACACTGGAGGGCTGAGCACGCCCCCATTCACATCCACCAAGTTGTGGTGGAGACGGTCGAGAGCTTCATGTTCCTCAGTGTCCACATCACTAAAGATCTATCATGGTGCAAACACACCAACACAGTCGTGAAGAGAGTACGACAACGCCTCTTCCCCCTCAGGAGGCGGAGAAGGTTTGGCATGGGTCTTCAAATCCTCATAAAGTTCTACAGCTGCACCATTGAGAGCATCTTGACTGGCTGCATCAATGCTTGGTACGGCAACTGCTCGGTATTCGACCGCAAGGCGCTACAGAGTGTAGTGCGTATGGCCCAGTACATCACTGGGACCGAGCACCCTGCCATCAAGGACCTCTATACCAGGCTGTGCCAGAGAAAGGCCCTAAAAATGGTAAAAGACTCCAGCCATCCAAGTCACAGTCTGTTCTCTCTGCTAGCGCCAGAAGCCATGAGACTGCTAAATGGCTTGCCGGACTTTCTGCTTTTCACCCCCTACCTACATGGACATCAATCAATCAATCACCTAACCAAACCTACATATTATCTCAATCAATCACCCCAAGTACCTCGTGCCCCAGTACACCCGCTCAGTGCCGGTAATCCTTGTATATAGCCTCGTTATTGTGTTTCTATTTTCTTTTGATCTATTTGTAAAAAAATATATAATAATTGAACTGCATTGCTGGGAAAGGGCTCGTAAGTAAATATTTCACGGTAAAGTCTACAGTTGTTGTATTCAGTGCATGTGACAAATACAATTCAATTGTATTTATCGTGGTTATCGATATCAGTAAAATGCCTGCGATAAACGGTCGGTTCTGTCAGTATTGATCATTTTTGGTTTATAGTCCAAGCTCTAAGACCTACTGCTGTTGTCTGTGGCCAGTAATAATAGTTATTAGCCAGTATCATAGTCCCAGTACTACTGCTGTTGTCTGTGGCCAGGAATAATAGTTATTAGCCAGTATCATAGTCCCAGTACTACTGCTGTTATCTGTGGCCAGTGATAATATGGAGAGTTCAGCAGGAGAGCTATTGGAGGACACAGCAGGACCAGACAGGGGACTGACGGATCTACTGAGGCCTAAGGAACAGAAGGAAATGGCCTAGGCTCTTTCTAGGTTAACTGTTTGCGCCATCTTTCCTTTGCTGACTATCTTTCATTCTTTCTCAAAAAATCTGAGGCTCTCTCTCTCTCAATTCAATTTCAATTTAAGGGGCTTTATTGGCATGGGAAACATATGTTAACATTGCCAAAGCAAGTGAAATAGATAATAAACAAAAGTGAAATAAACAATACAATTTAACAGCAAACATTACACTCACAAAAGTTCCAAAAGAATAAAGACATTTAAAATGTCATATTATGTCTATATACAGTGTTGTAATGATGTGAAAAAAGGGAAAATAAATCAACATAAATATAGGTCTCTCTCTCGGATTTATTGGCGTCAGTGTGATTCAGTGCATGTGGAGACCTGCCAAAAACTGGATGGAGGCAGTCTGGCTCTACACTACCCTCTCCATCCCCCTCTCCCTCTCCCAGCATCTCTGCCACATTGCTCCCTCTTTCCTCTCCAGGACTCATTTGCTCCCTCAGTATTGTAGATGCATTTAATTATTTGTCTCCATATTTCTTAATCACTTTGAGTCAATCATTACCTACCTCTCTCATCTTCTCTTCCTCCATTCCTTTCCCCATCCCTCCATCTCTCCCCCCCTCCCACGTTTACTCTGTTTGTCCTTGGATGCAGTGCTGAAGACATGGCCTTGAGGTAACTGGACTGTCAGTGACATCAATCACAGATGAGTGGATAACAGCTGGCTGGCAGTGTCAACACAAACACCACCTGACCTGGACTAGCACACATGCGCAACCACCCACCCAAAGCTACAATGACTCATCAACAGCAACTCCACTCTCCAGTCCTTGTAGGCCTGGACTTTCAAACCTCTCGCTCACAACATGGATGAGCTATTTGAACATAGACATATGTCTTCCTGTCAGGCGGTCACTTCTCTACAACCTCTTCGTAGTTTTCTAATATAATTAACTACCAAGGAAACGGTTACTAATGACCCTGCCCCTGACCGCTAGCCTCTTGATAACCCCTTACATTGACCCCTCACCTCTCAGTGCCCTCTCCACTCTGCAGGTTGAAGAGCAGTGAGGGAACGATCTTGTCCATGTGCTGGGGGTCCCAGATGTTAGACTGTAGGTCATCATTCACCGTCTTCCTCACAACCCCCTGCAGACCATTTATCCCAGCCATACGGATCCTGTAGAGAAGAGAAAGGGGACAAATGAATGAATCAACCAACCAATTAGTCAGTCTCTTGATATTAATCGAGGATAATTTAATCTTAAAATCACTCTCCCCATCAGGAAGATTTGTAACAAAGTAATCAAGTATAAGACAGTACAGGTACATCGATCAATATCTACAATAGGGCTGATCCCATTTAGTCAACTGGTCGATTGTTCGTTCGATAGGCTGTTGGTCAACCGAGATTTCTTTAGTCGAGCAGTTTTTCATGGCACACGAGACACCGGTCTGATTCACGCCCTTCTCTGTGGACTAATCCATTGAGGAGGCCGCGGGGATGCGGGGATGGTCCAAGAATAAGAGGAGTTTACCGTTCTCATTATCGGAGTGGACACGTTGTTTCCAGGGCTCACAACCTTTGCTACACTTGTGAGAAACAAGATTAGGATTATTTCATTCCATTTAGGAGTTTTGTCAATTTATTCATTGTCCTTTGTTTGGAGCGCTCCTGTCTATGTTGAGTACATTTACATTTGAGTCATTTAGAAGGCACTCTTATCCAGAGCGACTGACAATAGTGAGTAGTGAGAATACATTTGTATTTTTTTGTACTTTTCCATACTGTAACGACAAGCACCTGATTACACATATAGAAGTATGCCTAGGCAACCTGGCCTGTGCGCAAATGTAAGTCTATAAATGTGCCCATTTGGGGATGTCTGATAGTATTTCTGATTGTCTTAACTCACCACCACTAAATCAGTTGTGGAGCTTCTCAAAGTAATTTTTTCTTCACCTCAATTAGCAAGTAAACAAACTGTTTTTAGAATGACAATAGTTCCTCTAGGGCGGACCCCGTTTAGTCGACTGGTCGATTGTTTGGTTGATAGGCTGTTGGTCAACCGAGATCTCATTAGTCGAGCAGTAGCAAAAAAATATTATAATAATCATCATCACGGTGTACAAGAAACCTGTCTGATTCGTGCATGTCTGAGCGGACTGATCCATTGTGGAGGCTGTGGGGATGGCACAGTCCATCAGTCTAAAAAGCCATTGGTGGGCCTGTGAGGGCACAGGTCCACCCACTTGAGAACCAGGTCCACCCACTGGGGAGCGGGCCCAGCCAATCAGAATGAGTTTTTACCCACAAAAGGGCTTTATTACAGACAGAAATAATCCACAGTTTCATCAGCTCTCCGGGTGGTTGGTCTCGGATCATCCCGCAGGTGAAGAAGCCAGATGTGGAGGTCCTGGGCTGGTGTGGTTACACGTGGTCTGCGGTTGTGAGGCCGGTTGCACGTACTGCCTAATTCTTGGCTTATGGTAGAGAAATGAACATTAAATTCTCTAGCAACAGCTCTGGTGGACATTCCTGTAGTTAGCATACCAATTGCGCGCTCCCTCAAAATGTAGGCATCTGTGACATTGTGTTGTGTGACAAACCTGCACATTTAAGAGTCGTCTATTATTGTCCCCAGCACAAGGGGCACCTGTGTAATGATAATGCTATTCAGCTTCTTGATACGCCACACCGGTCAGGTGGATGGATTATCTTGGCAAAGGATAATTGCTCACTAACAGGGATGTAAACAAATTTGTGAACAAAACTTGAGCGAAATAAGCTTCTTGTGCATCTGGAAAATGTATGCAATCTTTATTTCAGCTCATTAAACATGGGCTCAACACTTTATATGTTGCGTTTTATTTTTTTCCTGTACACACACACACACACACACACACAACACAGTAGCAGTCAAACGTTTGGACACATCTACTCATTCAAGGGTTTTTCTTTATTTTGACTATTTTCTACATTATAGAATAATAGTGAAGACATCAAAACTATGAAACAACACATACGTAATCATGTAGTAACCAAAAATATATATATTTTAGATTCTTCACAGTAGCCACCCTTTGCCTTGACAGCTTTGCACACGCTTGGCATTCTCTCAACCAGCTTCACCTGGAATGCTTTTCCAACAGTCTTGAAGGAGTTCACACATATTCTGAGCACTTGTTGGCTGCTTTTCCTTCACTCTGCAGCCCAACTCATCCCAAACCATCTCAATTAGGTTGAGATCAGGTGATCGTGGAAGCCAGGTCATCTGATGCAGCTCTACATCACTCTCCTTCTTGGTCAAATAGCCCTTACACAGCCTGGAGGTGTGTTTGTCATTGTCCTGTTGAAAAACAAATGATAGTCCCACTAAGCGCAAACCAGATGGGATGTCCTATTGCTGCAGAATGCTTTGGAGCCATGCTGGTTAATGGTTAAGTGTGCCTTGAATTCTAAATAAATCACAGACAGTGTCACCAGCAAAGTACCCCCACACCATCACACCACCTCCTCCATGCTTCACGGTGAACCACACATGCGGAGATCATCCTTTCACCTACTCTGTGTCTCACAAAGACACGGCAGTTGGAACTTAACATCTAAAATTTGGACTCATCAGACCAAAAGGACAGATTTCAACCGGTCTAATGTCCATTGCTCGTGTTTCTTGGCCCAAGCAAGTGTCTTCTTCTTATTTCTGTCCTTTACTAGTGGTTTCTTCGCAGCAATTCAACCATGAAGGCCTGATTCATGCAGTCTCCTCTGAACAGTTGATGTTGTGATGCGTCTGTTACTTGAACTCTGTAAAGCATTTATTTGGGCTGCAATTTCTGAGGCTGGTAACTATAATGAATTTATCCTCTGCAGCAGAGGTAACTCTGGGTCTTCCTTTCCTGTGGTGGTACTCATGAGAGCCAGTTTCAACATAGCGCTTGATGGTTTTTCAACTGTACTTGAAGAAACGTTCAAAGTTCTTGACATTTTCCGTATTGACTGACCTCCATGTCTTAAAGTAATGATGGACTGTCGTTTCTCTTTGCTTATTTGAGCTGTTCTTGCCATATGGATTGGTCTTTTACCAAATAGGGCTATTGTCTGTATACCACCCCTACCTTCTCACAACACAACTGATTGGCTCAAACGCATTAAGAAGGAAAGAAATTCCACAAATTAACTTTTAACAAGGCACACCTGTTAATTGAAATGCATTCCCGGTGACTACCTCAAGAAGCTGGTTGAGTGTGCAAAGCTGTCATAAAAGGCAAAGGGTGGCTACTTTGAAGAATCTAAAATATTTGATTTGTTTAACACTTTTTTGGTTACTACATGATTCCATGATTGTTATTTCATACTTTTGATGTCTTCACTATTATTCTACAATGTAGAAAATAGTCAAAATAAAGAAAAATCCTGGAATGAGTAGGTGTGTCCAAACTATTGACTGGTACTGTATATCTACAGAAATTAGCCTGTTTGAGTGTTTGTTTAATATCCTACTGATTCCGTGAGCTCTAAGCTGTGATTTATTTAACTGCGATTTATTTACGGGGGGTTCTCATCATATGGCACGCTTGCTGCTATTTTGGCTGCGTGGTGATAACATTATTTTATGTTCCTAGGCTACATGTATGCAGTATTCAACATATTGATTTAATTAAGGGGTATACCTATGCTAAGATCAGTATTTCTAATAAAATAGTTTGAGTGCATCAGATAGCCAGATGTATTTATTTATTTTAGGCTTACGCCACGTTTTAATTGCACTGTGCAATCAATATTGACCAAATAGCCTACAAGTTCTCTTTCTGTTTGACCTATTCCGATATTTTGATGAGAAAAACGTAACAAGCAGTGGACATCTGATGCGCTGTTCGGGTTGGTTGAGCCAAACACAGAGCATATTGGACTGATCTTGGAATTATTTATATGTGCCCTTTCTGTAGGTAGGCCTACTGTAAATTCACTAGGAACGTATCTCCTTCCATTCCCATAAAGGGTTAAAGCACCCCTGGACCATTATAATAACTTGTATCGTTTTAGAATTAAATGAGGCAGGCTGATGTAGCCCTCTCGGTGAATCTAAACAGCGCGTGCATGATGTTCCCGGGGTGGCTCGTGACATTCTTAAATACCCAAAGAGGAAAGGGAATAATGCACCCCTCAGCCTTTCTGAATTCTAAGAGAGAAGAGGCCTATGTATGTTGCTGTTATTCCGAGCGTGAGGTCCTGTTGGTTATTCCGCTTTATTATAGACTGACTGCACTCTCACCAGAGCAGGCCTATAGTATAGTTTAAACATTTCCTGCACCGCATAAAATATAGGCCAATATTGAGGTTGCCTAACTAGGACAACACAATACTTTTCTGTCCAACCATGTTTATTGTTTTATTGTCTAAAAGGTTTCAGAAAAATATCTATAACTGAATTTTCTACATGTGAATTTGTGGTTGTCTACAGTAAAGCCCTTGTAGAAAACGAGGGTTCACCTGGTTCAGTATTTTTAGAGAGAGTGCCATGCAGCAGGTCCCCCAACCAGAGAGGACTGGTATCTCAAGTGATTCTCTGCCCCATTTTAACCCATCTTGAATTTTACATAATTTTTTTAAATCTTTGAATTACCCTAGTTTGCACCTCATTTGATATTTTCAAAATACCAATAAAGTTGTCAGATAAACAATTTCACAAAATTTGCTACGCTGTTATAAAGGCTTGAGACTTCTTTTCATTAGAACAGCCTCTCTGGTATTATTCATAATTTATTTAGTGTTGTTTACACTGTTCCAAATTGCCAGACATTGTTTATAATAATAAATAACCCTCCTTTTCCTTGATCTCCTTATTTTTTATTATCATCATCATATAATAAGAAATGTCATTATCATTAGTATGCTTAGTATAACCACCACCAAGCTACAGGCCTAAGAGTGATTCTGTTTAGTATTAATACCGTACCTTACTTAGGCCTATATTTCAATACTTATATACAGTTGAAGTCCGAAGATTACATACATTTAGGTTGGAGTCATTAAAACTCATTTCTCAACCACTTCACAAATGTCTTGTTAACAAACTATAGTTTTGGCAAGTCGGGTAGGACATCTACTTCGTGCATGACACAAGTAATTTTTCCAACAATTGTTTACAGACAGATTATTTCACTTATAATTCACTGTATCACTATTCCAGTAGGACAAAAATTTAAAGGCACAGTCAACTTAGTGTATGTAAATATCTTGGAAAATTCCAGAAAATGATGGCATGGCTTTAGAAGCTTCTGATATGCTAATTGACATAATTTGTGTCAATTGGAGGTGTACCTGTGGATGTACTTCAAGGCCTACCTTCAAACTCATTGCTTGACATCATGGGAAAATCAAAAGAAATCAGCCAAGACCTCAGAAATAAAATTGTAGACCTCCACAGGTCTGATTCATCCTTGGGAGCAATTTCCAAAACACCTGAAGGTACCACGTTCATCTGTACGTACGCAAGTATAAACACCATGGGACCACGCAGCCGTCATACCGCTCAGGAAGGAGACACGGTCTGTCTCATAGAGATGAACGTACTTTGCTGCGAAAAGTGCAAATCAATCCCAGAACAACAGCAAAGGACCATGTGAAGATGCTGGAGGAAACAGATACAAAAGTATCTATATCCACAGTAAAACGAGTCCCATATTGACAACCTGAAAGTCCACTCAGCAAGGAAGAAGCCACTGCTCCAAACCCGCCATAAAAAAGCCCGACTACAGGTTTGCTACTGCACATGGGGACAAAAGTCGTACTTTTGTAGAAATGTCCTCTGGTCTGATGAAACAAAAATAGAACAGTTTGGCCATAATGACCATCGTTATGTTTGGAGGAAAAAGGGGGAGGCTTGCAAGCAACAACATCAAGACATCAGTCAGGAAGTTAAAGCTTGGTCGCAAATGGGTCTTCCAAATGAACAATGACCCCAAGCATACTTCCAAAATTGTGGCAAAATGGCTTAAGGACAACAAAGTCAAGGTATTGGAGAGGCCATCACAAAGCCCTGACCTCAATCCCATAGAAAATTTGTGGGCAGAACTGAAAGTGTGTGCGAGCAAGGAGGCCTACAAACCTGACTCCGTTACACCAGCTCTGTCAGAGGGAATGGGCCAAAATTCACCCAACTTATTGTGGGAAGCTTGTGGAAGGCTACCCAAAATGTTTGACCCAAGTTAAACAATTTAAAAGGCAATGCTACCAAATACTAATTGAGTGCATGTAAACTTCTGACCCACTGGGAATGTGATGAAAGAAATAAAAGCTGAAATAAATCCTTCTCTGTACTATTATTCTGACATTTCACATTCTTAAAATAAAGTGGTGATCCTAACTGACCGAAGACAGGGAATTTTTACAAGGATTAAATGTCAGGAATTGAGTTCAAATGTATTTGGCTAAGGTGTATGTAAACTTCAGACTTCAACTGTAGGCTTCTGTATCAATCAATCACTTATTTGTTCATGTCATCACACAAGTCATTCACGATTTGAAACAATTAACATAAATAAATAGGCCTAAACCGTTCCATTTCGGGAATTGCATTCACAAAGGAATGCAACTGTTTTTAGTCTTCGCTGTAATATATTTTATTTTGTGTTGTTTAAATTGTTCCAAATGGTCAGGAAAAGTATATTGTAATCTAACAACACCTGTTTGGGACATCCTTTCGATAATCACGCAGCAATAAAAGGGAAACATGCAATGCTCTGATCCAGTAGAAACGTCAAAAAAATACCTCATTACTTCTTATCCCTTGCACAAATAACCTAGAGCTGTGTCTGTCCTGAGCTCACTGGCGTGGGAAACTGAGGGCCCAGAATATTATATACAATGTTGCAAGTTTGCTAGCAGGAGCTTCAGGCCGGACACAGTTGATAGTTACAATTTTTAAGTTCATTGCAGACAGGCCATGCGTAGCCTGTGTGATTTAGAAGATACTTTCTTCCTGCAGGCTGCAATGTTTTTATTGGTTTGCTTTATGTAGGCTATTTTTACATGGTTGGCAATAGAAGTTATTTTTATTTAGATTCAGATAGAATTTAGATTAACCACATGACAATGATTTTGAGATACAAAGACTATTGTAAATTAAATGAAACTGTCCCACAAAAATGTACATATGAAAATCATAACTGGCACGCAGATCAGCAGAAATTCTAAGATAAATTGGCACTCGGAAAAGGTTCAAATGGAAAAGGTTCAGGAGCGTAACAGCAGAATCTATGAAGGCCAGCAGCAGCGGGAGGAGGGTCAGGAACAGGTTTTTTTCCTTCTGGTTAAGCTATCTTGATCACCGACTCCCTCGAGTCATTTGTGTGTCTTAATTATTTAATCAAACCGAGTGCTTTAACCCTTTGGCGCGTACCAACACACGGGTGTGATCATGCTACAGTGGTCCCTGCCTGTGTGATTAGAACGCTTATTTAGAACGTCCAGTTTCCATTGATACAACAGTCAGCGTTTGAGATGGCAACACTTATTTTTTTCTCTCACAGAAAACAGTTTGGACAAAGTCATTACAACATTATGTCCTAAATGTGACCAGTACATTTTTGGATGCAATGTTCAGACATTCACAGACGTGGCAACAGCATAACACAATCATCCAAACAGGAAATGTAGGCTACATTAGAGGGAAGATTGACCTAACACAAGCGACCATATTTAGCAAACTCTTGGCTGAAATAAACCATAATATGAATTAGCCAATAGAAATTATTATTTACAATTCATCACGTCCCGGGTGAGCTCACCATTGATCTAAATAATTGAGCAAAACACTTTCTAAATATCAAAAGTAATCCGACGATAGGTAGATTGTGCGCGCTGCGCTGCCATGTTTGTTTTTTTGAGTCAACCAATGATAAGAGAAAACAAGATGAGTTTAATCTGTTTGCAGAATGAATGTTGAAGAGGGTGTGTCGTCTACAATCATTCACTTCCAGAAGTTTACTCGAAAGATGAGTGAACCATCCCTCACCTCATTTTGTTATAACATCTTTTGTCAGACAGACGTTTAATGTGACACCCAGAATGCATTATATAATGTCAACAAATATGGCCCCGGCAAATAGCTCAGCATTAGCTCATCATAATTAGTGCAACCTTCAGAAAAGTATTTTCCACACATCATACAGTGCAGTCGGAAAGTATTCAGACCCCTTGACTATTTCCACATTTTGTTACATTACAGCCTTATTCTAAAATGGATTTAAAAAATACAGGTTAAAAAAATCCTCAATCTACACACAGTACCCCATAATGAGAAAGTAAAAACCGTCTCTTAGAAATGTTTGCAAATATTTACACTTATTTACATAAGTATTCAGACCATTTGCTATGACACTCAAAATTGAGGTCAGGTGCATCCTGTTTCCTTTGATCATCCTTGAGATGTTTCTACAACTTGATTGGACATGATTTGGAAAGGCACACACCTATCTATATAAAAGGTCCCACAGTTGACAGTGGATGTCAGAGCAAAAACCATGCCATGAGGTCGATGGAATTGTCCGTAGAGCGCCGAGACAGGATTGTGTTGAGGCACAGATCTGGGGAAGGGTACCAAAACATGTCTGCAGCACTGAAGGTCCCCAAGAACACAGTGGCCTCCATCATTCTTAAATGGAAAAAGTTTGGAACCACCAAGACTCATCCTAGAGCTGGCCACTTGGCCAAACTGAGCAATCATGTGGAGAAGTTCATGTGGAGAAGTGCCTTGGTCAGGGAAGTGACCAAGAACCCAATGGTCACTGACAGAGCTCAAGAGTTTGTCTGTGGAGATGGGAGAACCTTCCAGAAGGACAACCATCTCTGCAGCACTCCACCAATCAGGCCTTTATGGTAGCCACTCCTCAGTAAAAGGCGCATGACAGCCTGCTTGGAGTTTGCCAAAAGGCACCTAAAGGACTCTCAGACCATGAGAAACAAGATTCTCTGGTCTGAAGAAACCAAGATTGAACTCTTTGGCCTGAATGCCAAGCATCACGTCTGGAGGAAACCTGGCACCATCCTTACAGTGAAGCGTGGTGGTAGCATCATGCTGTGGGGATGTTTTTCAGCGGCAGGGACTGGGAGACTAGTCAGGATCGAAGGGAAAGATGAATGGAGCAAAGTACTGAGAGATCCTTGATGAAAACCTGCTTCAGAGCACTCAGGACCTCAAACTGGGGTGAAGGTTCACATTCCAACAGGACAACGACCCTAAGTACACAGCCAAGACAACGCAGGAGTGGCTTCGGGACAAGTCTCAATGTCCTTGAGTGGCCCAGCCAGAGCCCGGACTTGACCCTGATCGAACATCTCTGGAGAGACGTGAAAATAGCTGTGTAGGGACGCTCCCCATCCAACCGGACAGAGCTTGAGAGGATCTGCAGAGAAGCATAGGTGAAACTCCCCAAATACAGGTGTGCAAAGCTTGTAGCGTCATACCCAAGAAGACTCGATCGCACCCAAAAGTGCTTCAACAAAGTACTGAGTAAAGGGTCTGAAATCTTTTGTAAATGTGATATCAGTAGTTTTTTTATACATTTGCAAAAATGTCTAAAAACCTGCTTTTGCTTTGTCATTATTGGGTATTGTGTGTAGATTCATGAGGGGGAAAAAACTATTTAACACATTTTTTGAATAAGACTGTAACACAACAAAAAGGTGTAAAAAGTCAAGGGGTCTGAATACTTTCCCAATGCACTGTATGTGTCCATTACAATCTACACAAGAATCAGAATGCATGATTTGTCACCAGAACTTGAAAACATAAAAAAATATATCTTTTTTAAATACATTATGCTCCATACATACATACGGTATGCTACAGTAGAAACGACAACACGATATACAGAAAATAAGACACTACCTTTGATTGGAACGCACACATGTCCAAAGTTATTATTTGTAAGGAAAACAACAGCGAAAGCAATGCGAGCACCAGCCAGAAAATGTGCCAGGGGGGAAAGTTTGTGCTAGACTGCGCAAATGTCTGCATACTTGATCTGGGGAACAACTGGTGAGGTGCTTGGGCTCTCAGAGAAGTTTGTCCAGTTCAGTAAAGCCTCAAACATAAATTGGCCGCAACAATGAAATGGGCTACTTCTATGTGAATTAATACAACTTGTTATGAAATAATTTCAAATGAACATGTTGAAATATAGCCTATAGATAATTAGCAGGCAGCGTGTGTCTTGGTTTGAGGGCAGTGTGGGTTGACAGTCCTGTTTCATAACAATCCCATTTTTGAACAGTGAGTGCATTCTGACATCACGCGCATAAAAAAAATCTCAGGCTGGGGCGACCGTTAGAGATATTTGGATGAGAAAAGGTTAAGCATCAGACAATTCAGTACATATTGTTGATTTTATTAAAACACATAGGGTGTATCTATATAAGGAAAAATATAAATTTAAAAATTTCTACCAATCATTTGGTAGAAAGAAAAGACGACTCTCAGTCGACTAAGATTTTTTGTCGGGGACAGCCCTAATCTGCAACATCAATTGATCATCCATATAACATCCACTCACTTGGTGCGGATGTCTGGGTCCTCGTAGCTGGAGTGACACATCTCACTGAAGCGCGAAACAAAGAAGTCATAGCTGCGATGATAAGATGCAGTGTCCTCCTCAATGTTGGCAAACTTCACAAACTGAGGGAGGGGGAGAGAGGGAGAGAGAGAGGTAAATTAACATGAATCTCCATCTCAACTGGAGAAGAACGCAATAAATTGGTGTGTCTCTCTAACTGTCATATTCTTCCGCTTTCTTTGTCTAATATAATCCCAAATCCCAAATTGAATTTTGCTATTAATTTCTGGGAAAAGAGTAGCACAAAAGCCTCGTATTGAACTGCCAGGCAAAGAACAGATTCTGACTGCCGCTTTCAACTTTAACATTTTATCATTTCGTTTCACACCACTCCCCAATTAACAACTAAACAATGTGCTCCTCTTGGGAACGGAAGCCTTCCTGAAGCCAACCTGTGGTGATGACTTTTTAATTAGATGCCTGATTAAACCCATTCTGATGGACAAACCAAGCTAAACAACTGCAGGTGACCTGGACCGGACCAGACCAGACGCAGAGGCTAAAATAGCACCGGGGTTGTGATGTACCCAGGGCACTAGGATATCTGGTGCCACTGTTATTTCAAGTATGACAATGCAATGTAGTCTAGACTAATGTGTAGTGTCCATTTAAACACAGATAAATACAAGGAATCTGCATACATAGAATGGATATTTGAATTGAACTGATTTAGGCTCAGTGTATTGAGTAGTTTTAGGTGAGTCCTAAACAGAACAGGAGACCTTCAGTAGCTATCCTAGACCACTATGACTGTGGTGATAATCTATTTCTAATCCTCTCCTCCCTCCCTTTCCTCCCTTCCTCTGACTCTCCCAGATAAACACCACAGCATGAGGAAAAGACTGATGTGCTGGCTGGTGTATTTAGTAATCATAGATAAACAGTGCGTCTGTGTATGTATCAGTGTGTTAGGCGACGTCCCCTTGTCCTGTCCAAACAACGTTGATATAAAGGACACATTGCTAGGCCTAAACAGTGTTAGGCCTAGTTCTTTTTTATCTAGTCTAGGCTGCAATGATTTTCAAATTGGTAGGGCTATGTTTCTGTTGTCCATAAAAATACTCAGATATCAGTTATATAAGCCTACCTTTTAAAAAGGGATATTATAACTGTATCAAGTGTATTCTATTGTTATTTCATCTTGATCATCTGGGTAAGTGCTTATGCAACATTCTTCCATTAGGCTACTTTCTGACAGTTTCAGACTGTAAAAAGGATTTCACTATTACATAGCCTGCCTTAGTAACTACAGTATAGCCTGCCTTAGTAACTACAGTATAGCCTGCCTTAGTAACTACAGTATAGCCTGCCTTGGTAACTACAGTATAGCCTGCCTTAGTAACTACAGTATAGCCTGCCTTAGTAACTACAGTATAGCCTGCCTTAGTAACTACAGTATAGCCTGCCTTAGTAACTACAGTATAGCCTGCCTTAGTAACTACAGTATAGCCTGCCTTAGTAACTACAGTATAGCCTGCCTTAGTAACTACAGTATAGCCTGCCTTAGTAACTACAGTATAGCCTGCCTTAGTAACTACAGTATAGCCTGCCTTAGTAACTACAGTATAGCCTGCCTTAGTAACTACAGTATAGCCTGCCTTAGTAACTACAGTATAGCCTGCCTTAGTAACTACAGTATAGCCTGCCTTAGTAACTACAGTATAGCCTGCCTTAGTAACTACAGTATAGCCTGCCTTAGTAACTACAGTATAGCCTGCCTTAGTAACTACAGTATAGCCTGCCTTAGTAACTACAGTATAGCCTGCCTTAGTAACTACAGTATAGCCTGCCTTAGTAACTACAGTATAGCCTGCCTTAGTAACTACAGTATAGCCTGCCTTAGTAACTACAGTATAGCCTGCCTTAGTAACTACAGTATAGCCTGCCTTAGTAACTACAGTATAGCCTGCCTTAGTAACTACAGTATAGCCTGCCTTAGTAACTACAGTATAGCCTGCCTTGCGCTAAATTATTTTTAAATGATGGCTGACTTGGGAAAGAAAAGCAGGTCTTCGGTTTCATGCCGAATGATAAAGGTGAGTCAGCAGACCTGACTGAAGTCACTTGCAGAATTTGCAAAAAGATGATCAAGGCAAAGGATGGACGGACAACAAACCTCCAACATTTACAAGTCCATCATCCTGCGGAGTTCGCTACTCTGAACATGCTGGTGTTCCTTACCAGAAACCTTTAGGTAGGCCTAAGACAAGGTCAAAAAAAATGTAAATACTAGCTGTGCCAAACCTTGAGACTTATTAACACTTTGTTTTTTGGCACTAATTTAGGTCATTTTTTTACTTATTTTGTTTAGGCTACTTTATTTTGTAACGTCTAGGCATATATTTAGGATTTGTACAGTTCGATAGCAAATGGCATATCCTAATAGGCCTATTCGTTTTAGAATTAGCCATTGTTAATTTGTTTAAGTGTTATAAAGAATATTATAAATAATCATTTGTTTTATCTGATTGTATAATTATGATTTGTACAGTTCAATAGGCACAAGACAGACAAAGGATAATAGGCCTATTTGTTTTTAGTCTAAGTGTTAAGCTATAAAGACTTATAAGCTACATAATCATTTGTTTTATTTGATTGTTGACATTTATATGAACGCACAATTTCTAAGCTGTTCAAAATAAAGTAGTTTGTGAGACATGTATGACACCAATTCATCATTTATTGATGTTTGTTTTCACTTACTGAAAGTGTTGCTGCGGGAGCTTATGCCACGATTGCCCGTTGTACAATTCAAGGATATTAATAAATATTTAGAAAATATTATACAAATAAAATGTATAAGTTTAACTTGTATTGACAGTAACCTATGTGTAGGCCTATATTATTGTCTGTTTGGTTTGCAAGGAGGGATTTTCCGACGGCACAATTTATTTTGCATACATTTTGGTCAAGTAAAGCAGAAACGTACCAGGTTTAAACAAACTTTCTATTTGATTAGTCTATCTAGCAGATGTTTGTTTTCTCTCTCATTATTACGAGTGTTTTTATTTTGGCTATTTGAAAAAAACTTTTTGAGATGGAACTCTGAGACCTATAGATTCATTCAATGGTTGATCATGAAATAGTAGGCTATGCCTATAACAACAAGTCACATTCAAATCGAATGGGGATTGGGGAGAAAAAGGGAAAACAACGGAGTGTTTGCTCAAAAAGGCCCATGATCATCCAACATTGGAAAGGACAGGGAACAAAACATGATAGGTCCCATCTGAATTTTTGCACTGCTTTGGTGCTCTCCGCTCTTTCTACAATCTACATTGTTCTCTTGCAATGTGTTAGTCTAACTACCTCATGTGTATTGAACATTTAGGCTATGGCAAATGTGGAATAGGCCATTTGGCATGGCGCCCTGCTGTGTGCTCACTGCGCTGTTGTGCGCTACCAGACTCCAAAGGTGCAGTCAAATTCAAATATGCTAAACCATCGTTTGTGAAATCACAATGTCGTCACCATCGACGATGGCTGTCAAACATCGTCGATAGACAATGTAATCGTAAAATCGTCGAACCCTAGTGTGTGTATGAGTGTGTGTATCAGTGTGTGTGTAATCCATGGTATCACTAGACAGCGTTGCCAGTGTGGTAAGTCTGTCTGTCTATGGATAATGTTATTTCCTTGATACTTCCTGTTCCCTCCTGACCCTGCTGCTCTGACAGCCCTGTCTGATAACACTGATAGCTGCTGCTGGCTGCTATTACACATCATCAACCAGATAACCATTCTCTCTCTATGCATACCCACGCTCTCCACCTCCTCCCTCCCTGGTAAAAATGTACATTTATGTTTAGATCACCGTCTGGCATCTTCTATTTACATGGCCGTTGCGACATGACATTTCCTACAGAATAGACCTGCAATTATATTTCTTTGCGATTCATTGGAGCCAGCTGCTAGTGTGTATTGTCAGATAAAACCAGACTGTTCATCAAGGTGGGCGTCTTCTATTCTACTCACAGAGTTGGTTCCCAGGATCTGTAGGTTGGGTTTGTCGGCCTCCAGCAGCTTACGGACCATCTTAAGGAAACTCTCCACAAACAGGTTGATGCTCTGACAGTGGCACGCCATCAGCAACTGATCCAGAGCCTCCATAGCTATACACACATACCTAAACACACACACGGTAGTTATGCCACACACCATATGTCTTAAGACCATTACATTCAACTAGAATGCAAATGAGAAAATAATAGCCATGGTGCATTTTGAGCCGACGACAGTTGACAGATGTCTGTGCAGTATATTCATGGCTCAGTTGTAACTGTGGTGTTGCTCACCCGTAGCGGTGCCTAGCCACGTCCCTGGAGAGCCTCTCTGACAGGTAGGCCCCGATACGGTCCAGCTTCTCTGGAGCTGACAGGGCATAGAACGTCAACTTCTCCATGTTAGCCTTCACCAACCCGTCCTACAGACAGACCGAGAGATCGAGGGTGTGTGGGGGGGGGGGGGGGAGAGAGAGGGAAAGACAAGAGAAAGGTGGAGGATGAAGGTAAAAAGGGTTAGGTTTGGGTTCTTGGTTCACTGTCTCCACAGGACAGGAATATACTCAAATCAAAATCAAGCTTTATTTATACAGCACATTTCAGACATGGAATGCAATGCAATGTGCTTTACAGGAAAAAAAAATTAAACAATGAAAATAAAAGATTAAACATTTACTACACAACAAACATAATATTTTTTTTTCCAAGAATGACAAACTGAATGACTAAAAAGCATCCTAATAAAATGCAAAGCTAAAAATGTGTGTTTTAAGTTCTCTTTTAAATCTGTCCACCGTTTCAGCCCCCCTCAGATTCTCTGGCAGGCTATTCCAGAGGCTGGGGTCATAATAACTAAAGGCTGCCTCTCCATGCCTCTTGGTCACTATTGTAAAGTGGCCGTTCCACTGGATGTCATAAGGTGAATGCACCAATTTGTAAGTCGCTCTGGATAAGAGCGTCTGCTAAATGACTTAAATGTAAATGTAAATGTCCTAGGCTTTGGGATAGTTAAAAGGCCAGTGCCAGAGGACCGGAGGGACTTACTGGGTAAATAACTTAAAAGCATGTCTGACATGTATTGGTGCACAATCGTGGATTGATTATAAACCAATAGAATAATTTTTAAATTAATTCTAAAACTTACAGGCAGCCAGTGCAGAGACCTTAAAAGCGGTGTAATGAGTGCTCTCTGGTCTTGGTCAGTACCCATGCTGCAGCATTCTGTATGTTTTGCAGTTGACTAATGGCTTTCTTGGGTAGACCAGACAGGAGACCATTACAGTAGTCAAGCCTGCTTATAATAAAAGCATGGATGAGTGTCTCTGTACCAACCTGAGAGAGAAACGGCCGCAACTTGGCAATGTTCCTTAGCTGGTAAAAAGCTATTTCGATTATATTGCTAATGAAATTTTGTACAGAATCTATAATAACACCTAGGTTTTTACCTGGCGTTTTATCTTTATTGCCATGGAATTAAAACGTGCGGCTCGATTCTCTCTCTATGCTTTGGCTCCAACAATAAGTACCTCGGTCATGTCTTGATTTAGCTGGAGGAAGTTGAGGGCCATCCAAGTATTTAAATCACTAATACAGTCTAATAATTTATCAGGGGAGCTAAAATCCTCTGGTGACACAGAAATGTAAAGTTGTGTATCGTCTGCATATCAGTGATAATCAATGCTGTGCTTTCTGATAACGCTGCCAAGGGGTAACAAATAAACTGAACAGTACCGGACCCAAAATGGAACCTTGTGGAACACCACGTGATATGTATTTTCTCAGAGTTATGTTCACCAAGGGTGACAGAAAAAAAGAAAAAGAGGACAACACAAGCATGCGGCCATGCCCACACGCTCGGTCACACCTACACACACCCCCTCCAGGTCAAACAGTCTGGGCTCAAGGACTAAAATCATCCACTCCAGATAGCCTCTCATTTACATTTAGACTAGTAATGATCCAATAAAATAGAATGAACTTTGCTCACAGGAATTGCCTCCATTGTATATTGTGTTTTGGTATTTTATTAGGATCCCCATTAGCTGTTGCAAAAGCAGCAGCTACACCTCCTGGGATCCACAAAACATAATATCAATAGACAAGAACAGCTCAAGGACAGAACGACATACTTTTTATAAGGCTTGAACTATAAAATGTGTGGTAAAGCATTGAAAATAATACACAGATAGAATTAAAATTCATTACCAGACAGAGCTATACATAACTCTATATGATAAACACATTAACCCGACTTTGGTCTATTCTCCCTGACTCTGGATTTAGTGTCTGACTCAACGTTATCTGAAGGCTCAGGTTGTACACTTAAGTCTTGCACAACACACACACATTTTGTCTCCACCGCAGCCGTGTGAATGTTATCGGAGAGCTCTGGTTAGTCTCACACACACATTCCAGACACACTGTTAGTGTGAATGAGTGGATGATAGAGGGTTGTGGGTTAGTCCCTGGGTGAGGGGATTAGATTAGTTACAGTCTCTGTTTCGGGAGCTTAGAACCCAAAATTAGAAACAGACTGGTTTTTGGGGCATGCAGCACACAATTGACATGCACACACAGCAGAGAAATTAGGTCTCTGCGTTCTGAAATCTCAGATGTGTTGCTGGCAACAGATCTGACAGGTAGACTGGGCTATTTTTATAACGTTCACAAATAAATGAATTCAATCAAGTCATTCTCCTTCACAGATATGGTGATATATGTAGAATATCTTCAATAGTGACTTTCTTCCTTGTCCTTCATATTCTCTCATTGTGACAGGACCGGTGAAAGTAATTCAGAGGTTGCCTGCCAGGAATTCACTTCTATCTGCCTTTTCAGATCAGTGAAGATGAAAAGAGACCTCTAGAAATATTGAAACAACAAAAAGGTCACAGGATGTAGAGAGCATTGCCACAGGAAACAGGAAGTGTCAGTTGAACTCTCACCTCTGGGTCCTCTGGGAAAATGTTGTCCACCAGTCTCTTGTAGCGGGGCCTCAGAGCCCCACAGCAACCACACACCCCTACAGCAGAGAGGGAAGGAGATACGGAGAGTAGGTGAGTGAGCGCGTGAGAGTAAGAGGTGGCAGAGAGACGTATGAATTAATAAATCATGTTTGCAACTGCAGATACCTGACCATGATAAACCATCAATAAAATAAGTCCTCCTTCAAAGAGAGTTAGTGAGACCACGGTAAACGCTCAGGTTGTTGCAGTTCTACATCAACGTCTGTCACCTAGTACACCTTAGTGTCAGCAGCATCCACCTCATGTTGACTGAAGAACACCGTTATTATTGACAAAGTTAAATAAGCCTTGCACAGCTCAAAGATTAATCAAGTTCAGACATCCATCTACCCATGGCTTGGGGGGGAGCGAGAGAGAGAGCGAGAGAGAGGGGAAAAAGCTTGGAAAGAACTACACAGCAGCGGAGACTAGAAAGCCTGTCCTTGCACAGTTCTTCAATACCAGTTTTTTCACACAGGCTGAGAAATAGATGCCTTTGTTCTAAGCTCCCTTTAAAAAAAGAGGTCAGACATCTGAAGAATGTGTCCACAAAGGCATTGGAGCACAAAGGCACACACTGAGACACGAAAGACTCACCAACATTTTTTTTTAAAGACATTGTACACACATTTTTCTCTCTCGAAAAGACAGTCACTCAGTGTGCGCACACACACAATCTATACATCACAGTCTCACAATTGACAACCTTCAGGAAAGTTGTGTAACACTGCGTGACTTTGCGGAGGGAACAAAGCTGCGAGAGAGAGAGAGAGAACGCGCTAGGAGCTGATTGGAGCAGAGAACTCGGCAGTGATGAGTCATAGGGCAGGGGCAGGCAACTAGATTCAGCAGCAGGGAGATTTTTTTCAGAGCGGATGGTCGGAGGCCCGGAACAGAATTAATCACAAAAATAAATTGTTATTTTCAAATACACCTTCATACCTTCATTACATTGAGACGAGATCTCATTTATTTTTTATTTGTGGGAATATTTGTGCACAGATTTCCTAAATTTAACTAATTCCTAGCTTAATTCCTGGTGAGTGTGACCCCCCCCCCTCCCCTCCCCTCCAAAACTACAGGAAGGAACATTCCAGTCCACCTGGATAAACACAGCTGGCTGACAATCCACTGGAATTCATTCAAAGCATTACCACTGGTTAATATATACGCTGTCAAATAAACAGCCTTTCTTATTCATTTTTTTGAAAATCTGCAGTGCACTCTACATAGGAAGACTTCCGGGGAGGCAATAGACAACCTTGAAATAAGCTTTTAACAATTTAAAATAAGCTTGCCTAACTGAATGAGAAAAAGATAGCTCCCAACAGTTTGAAGACAGTCAGGCTGTATACAGATCCTTCCTTCCCTTCCCTCATTCTATCCATCCTAGTTTATTTTCTTCCTTTCATGAAGATCTCCTTGAACTTTCCACCATATTGCTTTCACCTAGGCTACCCAATCATTATCAATTAATGGTTGTCAATCATCATCAGTGATCGCCTCATAGTAGAAAGATGCATTTCAAAATGACTCTCACTAGGCAACTGTTCTGTGTCTGTCTATCCTTCTGTCACATCTCTGAGGTGGTATCCTCAGTCATCCTAGCCTTGGGAGTTAAGATAAGATTTAGGCTTAGGGCCTCTGTCTGTGCGTCTGTCAGTAAAGTTTCTGTCATAGTGGTGTTAAACGCCCCCGTAAGGCTCTCCAGCTCTCTATCTGCCCTCCCTGCTGCTATTCTTAGCTTTCCTCCTCTCCTCCATCACTTCCAACTCTAAATGACTCTTCTCCTCTCCTTTACACCCTCCATCCCTTCCTCGCCCGTCTTGGCTGGGGGCCCTGGAGTAGGAGTCACCACTGAATTAATGACTGCATCAGGGTCCCCGGTGAAGAAAGCGGGGAGGATTGAGGGATGGGTGGAGGTGGGTCTTGTGAGTGAGTCACTGAGAAGTGCTACTGTACATTCTGCAAGTCTGTCCCCGGAGGAACAAACTTCGTGTGGAACACACACAGAGTAATATTACCAAAATATAATATCACGGTATTTAAAAAAAATTAAATACCGTCATAACGTAAATAATATATGTTTTTGAATAATAAAAGTTGTACATTTGCTTTATGAGTAGTGAGTGATCCTGGGGTATCAACACATACATTCTAAGTGATTTCAATGAGTCTTTCTCCATTCTGATTGTTTTTTTACTCTTCAATTCAACTTTAACCAAAAGTACATTTCTGTGTTTATCACTTCCTGCATTTCCTGCAATTATTTGAGAATTTCCACATTGCCATGTAGGGCTGCACGATATGGGCAAGCAACAATGTTGATGACAACAATGCTTTTTTCACTTTGCTTCTTAATATAAATCCACTGGTGCTCTATAATTACACTATTAGTTTGTGTTTTTTTACATCTGAAAATGGTTAGTTTGTCTTTTCTTAGCAAGTTGGACCTAATTTGTGTTAGCCGCTAATGCTAATCGCTAGTTACACTTTTTTTCCTACCCTGTCACAATAACTTCTCCCTGGCATTTTAATTCGCTGTCATGCCAAACAACTGTATTCAAAGTGCCCACTATTCTATAGAATTAGAATAATAATTCTATTTCCATGATTCCAACAGTTTACCCAAATGTTTTGCTCTAAATCACAAGTCAAATCACAATTGCAACATTTGGTAAACAATAAGGCCTAGATTGTAGCTGCATTGACCAGGCAGACTGAACACAAGTGTCTCGTGATTGAGGAACAACAAATGCACTCCTTGAGTGACAGGGGCGGGGCTAGATCTGTGTGGAAAGTGGCTTGGAGAGAGAGAGATCAGAGCGAGAGGACTCAAGTAGCAGAGTATACTACAAAAATGGACGTTACACACTTTGTGTCACATTTAACAAACCAAACATTCAAATACCGTTACAGAAGATGAAGTAAAAACCCAAACCAGTCCGTGCATTAATACCGGTATATAGGAAAATATGGTATACCGCCCAGCCCTAGCTGTGTGTAAGGGTGTATGTGTGCAGGTGCATAGTTTGGTTGGGGGAAAAGGGTTGCACATTGGGAAAGGGATGGACATCAGGGACTTCTGTTTTGTTGTTGAGGGGGGTGAATAAAAATGTGGTGAATAACAGTTCTCTTGACAGCACAGTGCAGCATATTGGTGGGTGGGCTATAGAGTGTGGGCTGGTTGGAGGCAGTACGGAAGAGGGAACTAGGAATGGTAGAATCGTCAGGAGAGTACAGGGGGTGGATGCTAGATGGTAGTTGTGACATTGCAGCACAGCGAGGGGTCTCTGGCTGTCCATTCACCCTCACAGTAAACAGCTTTATTACAGCTCTGCGTACGTCATGTTCCAATTCCATATGTTAACCCCCCCAGACGCACGCCATCAGTCCAGTAAAAAAAAAAAAAGCCAATTATTATGCTCACTTAGCTGTGCCTCAAGTAATACAACACATTATCTATTACCAGTGTTACCTTTATTTGTTTTATATAATTTCAAAATGGTCTGAGAAGAACAACATTGGAAGGGAAATTCAAGCATAGCCAATATGCAGTGATACAAAACTTTTTTAATTGGTTAACGTTACATAGTCTTAATGTTTTTTTTTTAATGTTTTTCTTTCTTTCATATGAGCGGTAGAGCTCAGCTTGCATTTTGACTCAGAAAGTAATCTAGAATCAGAAAAGGTTGCGGGTTTGAATCAGTGCAGAAGGAAATGAAACAAAGAAGAGGAGATGAGACCACTGTAGAGTATTGAGATGCAGCCCACTGGGAGCACCAGTGTGCTCTGCCTCAAAGTCTAACCTGACATGCGATACCCTGATCTTATATTCCTGCACACACTGCTGGGAGTGGGCAATTTTTTACATTTTATTTAACCAGGAAAAGCCCATTGCTACACAGGACAGAGGCTGTGACCTTTGAACTCTGTGGTAGAGGCTATGATATATCAGTTCTTACCGACAGCAGACGGAGATACAGATCTGGGCTAATATATATATATATACAGTTGAAGTGGGAAGTTTACATACATTTAGGTTGGAGTCATTAAAACTCGTTTTTCAACCACACCACAAATTTCTTGTTAACAAACAATAGTTTTGGGAAGTCGGTTAGGACATCTACTTTGTGCATGACACAAGTAATTTTTCCAACAATTGTTTACAGACAGATTATTTCACTGTATCACAATTCCAGTGGGTCAGAAGTTTACATACACTAAGTTGACTGTGCCTTTAAACAGCTTGGAAAATTACAGAAAAGGTCATGGCTTTAGAAGCTTCTGATAGGCTAATTGACATCATTTGAGTCAATTGGAGGTGTACCTGTGGATGTACTTCAAGGCCTACCTTCAAACTCATTGCCTCTTTGCTTGACATCATAGGAAAATCAAAAGAAATCAGCCAAGACCTCAGAAATAAAATTGTAGACCTCCACAAGTCTGATTCATCCTTCGGAGCAATTTCCAAACGCCTGAAGGTACCATGTTCATCTGTACAAACAATAGTACGCAAGTATAAACACCATGGGACCACGCAGCCATCATACCGCTCAGGAAGGAGACACGGTCTGTCTCATAGAGATGAACGTACTTTGCTGCGAAAAGTGCAAATCAATCCCAGAACAACAGTAAAGGACCTTGTGATGATGCTGGAGGAAACAGGTACAAAAGTATCTATATCCACAGTAAAACGAGTCCTATATCGACAACCTGAAAGACCACTCAGCAAGGAAGAAGCCACTGCTCCAAAACTGACATAAAAAAGCCCGACTACGGTTTGCTACTGCACATGGGGACAAAGATCATACTTTTTGGAGAAATGTCCTCTGGTCTGATGAAACAAAAATAGAACCGTTTAGCCATAATGATCATCGTTATGTTTGGAGGAAAAAGGGGGAAGTTTGCAAGCCACAGACCATCCCTACCGTGAAGCATGGGGGTGGCAGCATCATGTTGTGGTGGGTGGTTTGCCGCAGGAGGGACTGGTGCACTTCACAAAATAGATGGCATCATGAGGATGGAAAATTAGGTGGATATATTGAAGCAACATCTCAAGACATCAGTCAGGAAGTTAAAGCTTGGTCGCAAATGGGTCTTCCAAACGGACAATGACGCCAAGAATAATTACGAAGTTGTGGCAAAATGGCTTAAGGACAACAAAGTCAAGGTATTGGAGTGGCCATGACAAAGCCCTGACCTCAATCCTATGGAAAATTTGTGGGCAGAACTGAAAAATCTTGTGCGAGCAAGGAGGCCTACAAACCTGACTCCGTTACACCAGCTCTGTCAGGAGGAATGGGCCAAAATTCACCCAACTTATTGTAGGAAGCTTGTGAAAGGCTACCCAAAACGTTTGACCCAAGTTAAACAATTTAAAAGGCAATACTACCAAATACACTCAATTAGTATGTAAACTTCTGACCCACTGGGAATGTGATGTGTGACGACCCTCCCACTGTCTGCCGTATTCTCTCTTTGTTCTTGTTTCCTTATTAGGATGCCGGTGGGCGGAGTTGGGAGGGTCGTCAGCTACATGGGAAACACCTGGGGCCGGTGTCTCCCAGGATAAATACACCACTTCTCCATTCATGGAGTAGACTCTCTCCATGCAGACACCTTTATAGATTTTGTTGTGTTTCTTGGTGGTTTTTTGGTTGTTTGCTTTAGCATCTTTCAACACCCTGCATTATCACATTCATGCATGCAAAACACTCACTTACACTACTGATTACTGATTACACACACCATTGTATATTATACCTAGTTACTTTATTTAATAAATATATATTTTGTTACTCCTTATCTCCACGTTGTCTCCCTTTTGTTACGGGCTTTGAGCCGGTTCGTGACAGATGAAATAAATAAATAAATCCTTCTCTGTACTATTATTCTGACATTTCACATTCTTAAAATAAAGTGGTGATCCTAACTGACCTAAGACAGGGAATCTTTACTAGGATTAACTGTCAGGAATTGTGAAAAACGTAGTTTAAATGTATTTGGCTAAGGTGTACGTAAACTTCCGACTTCAACTGTATGTATATGTATGTGTCAGTGCATTCTGATACTCCTCATACTTTTCTCATTCGTTTGAGAAAGAGAGAGATTGGGGGGGAGGTAGAGAGGAAGAGGGGGATAGAGAGAGCTGGAGAGGGGTTGAAAGAAGGATAGAGAGAGCAGGAACGAGGGAGACAAAAATAGACAAATGGAAGAAGAGAAAGAGAGACAGATACCTAACCAAAAGAGAAATACATGGACTTAGTACAGACAGGGAGGGAATGTCATCAACAGCTCTTCTCGTTGTCTTATCTGCACCTGCTGTCACAAAGCTGCTCTGTGTTTTTCCAAAGACACGTGGCCTGCAAATGTGAGCAAGTATACCCTAGTCCCCATCAGACCTTTATCCTGCTATCAATATCAGGAAATAGAGAGCTTCTAAATCTCTCCATGGCTGTGCGTGTACATGTGTGTATGGTCTCCAAAGCCTTATCCATCTGCTACTTCAACAGAACTCACTCCCCTGCGTGAGATTGATTGTACTCTGCTATGTGTACGTCTTTAAATGTGTGTGTGTGTGTCTGAAGTCGACTATGTGAACTGGAGCGAAACTGGAGCGGAGCTGGAGCGGAGCGTGCCCAATTTGACTGGAGCGTGGAGCGAGATTCCCAAAGGATGGAGCCTCGGCCTTCTCGCCCGCTCCAATTTCACTCCAGTAGCGCTCACTTCAGGAGCTCAGGCATGCCCACCCCAGCATGCATTTGTAGTCTACTTGTGTGCTGCTATAGCCCCTTGCTTTAGCTACTGTCGTGGAGTTTGCTAAATATTTTCATAAAGAAACTGATAAAACACACAGGTGCTAAATCAAGGTGACATACAAAGATGATGACCAAGAGCAAGAGAGGGCGTGCAGTGATGTAGTGTCCACAACTAAAGAATCATTATAGAATCTGAAAAGACACTTATTAAATCTAATTTTATTTGAGCACCGAATGCAATAGGTGTAGACCTCAGTAAAATGCTTACTTACAAGCCCTTAAGAAAAATAAGTGTTAACTGCATTGTTGGTTAAGTATTTACTAAATAAACTGAAGTAAAAAAATCTAGAATGAACAATAAAATAACAGTAACGAGGCTAGATACAGGGGGTACCGTTAGAGTCAATGTGTGTGGGCACAATTTAGTTGAGGTAATTGCAGTAATATGTACATGTAGGTAGAGGTAAAGTGTCTATGCATAGACAAACAGAGTAAATTAACAGCCATTTGATTAGCTGTTAAGGAATCTTATGGCTTGGGTGTAAAAAAAAACTTTAAAAAAACACCTAGACTGCCACCGCCTGGTGTAGAGGTCCTGGATGACAGGAAGCTTGGCCCCAGTGACATACTGGGCCGTACAAATCACCTTCTGTAGTGCCTTGCGGTCGGAGGCCGAGCAATTGCCATACCAGGCAGTGATGCAACCAGTCTGGATGTTCTCAATGGTGCAGCTGTAGAACCTCTTGAGGATCTGATGACCCATGCCAAATCTTTTCAGTCTCATGAGGGGGAAATAGTCATTGTCGTGCCCTTTTCACGACTGTCTTGGTGTGTTTGGACCATGATAGTTTGTTGGTGTTGTGGACACCAAGGAACTTAAAACACTCAACCTGCTCCACTACAGCCCCGGCGATAAGAATGGGGGCGGACTCGACCCTCCTTTTCCTGTAGTCCACGATCATCTCCTTTGCCTTGAGCATGTTGAGGGAGAGGTTTTTATCCTGGCACCACTCTGCCAGGCCTCTGACTTCCTCCGTATAAGGCCGTCTCATCGTTGTCGGTGATCAGGCCTACCACTTGTGTCATCAGCAAACTTAATAATGGTGTTGGAGTCGTGCTTGGCCATGCAGACATGGGTGAACAGGGACTACGGGAAGGGACTGAGCACACACCCGAGGGGCCCCCGTGTCGAGGATCAGCGTGGCAGCATGGGAGGTATTTAGTCCCAGGCCCTTAGCTTAGTGATGAGCTTTGAGGGCACTATGGTGTTGAACGCTGAGCTGTAGTAAATTAATAGCATTCTCACGTAGGTGTTCCTTTTGTCCAGGTGGGAAAGGGCAGTGTGGAGTGCAATAGAGATTGCATCATCTGTGGATCTGTTGGGGCGGTATGTATGCTCACAGTACACGTCCTGGTAATCCATCTGGCCCTGCGGCCTTGAATGTTGACCTGTTTACTCACATCGGCTACGGAGAGCGTGATCACACAGTTGTCCGGAACAGCTGGTGCTCTCATACTTGCTTCAGTGTTACTTGCCTCGAAGCGCGCGATCCCGAAAGCATGATGGTTCGCTTACGTGCCCATGCTAAAAGAAAGGAACAAGGTTGATAGATAACTAAGTGGGTGTCATTGTACTAAAGTATTTATAAACAAAAAATGTGATCTCTGAAACGTTTAGTTAAATTTTCGTTCTGTTATCTATGTAACAGGCCATGATAGATTTTGGTCCAATAGGCCTGGCCTATTCCCACGTTCAAGGAGCTTTCCGTTTTGATTAGTTTATTTTGCCTAAAAACTTTTAGGCCTACGTATAATTATTATAATTTTTTTTAAATGTTCCTTCTCTGCATCTCTACCCAGAGTGGCCAAAAGGGTGTTTAGCATCCCCAGTGGCTCTGCCAGTGTAGAGAGGATATTCTCCACTGCTTGCCTGCTCTCCAGACACCATTGCATGAGCATGAAGCCACAGACTGGCCAAACTCGTGTTTCTAAAAATGAATTCAAAAAGGCACCAAGTTATTTTTTTGTTTAACTTGTATTTAATTCTAAGTCACAGCGTACAGTATATGCACAATTTATAGAATTATTTAATACAACGAAATGTTGATTAAATTCTGAGCTCTTTAGGTCCCTACCAGCCTATTGTGTCGCACTCGCAAATGCTTCAATGTATTTCTTTGCAGGCTATAGCCTTGAAAGAATAGACAAATAATTCATTTTCGTTCCTTCGTAGGCTCCCTGTCTGGCTCCTGACCGATTTAGAGTGTTTATATGCTGTTTAATATGACATGTAGCCCATTTGAAATGATATTCGCTTCTTAAAAATTCACTTTTTCATGTTTATTCAAATACTTTTCATTCAAATCCACATGGTTTGGCTTCAATACTTAAAAATCAATTGGTAGGTCCAGGTAGTCACAAAAATAGATGGGTGTTGGTTAAACTGTGATTTTAATGAATGGAACAAATTTGGAGCAGGAGTTTTTTTTCCTGTGAGAGCGGAACGGTTTTTAGCAGAGCGGTAGGAAAGGACTTGGAGCGCCAGAGCAGAGCAATGAGCGGGATTTCCAACCGCTCACATGGTCTGGTGTGTGTGTGTGTGTGTGTGTGGCAGGCCCATGTCCTGAGAAGTATCGTGACCAAATGACGTCATCACACACTCCCTACCTACTGTGCTCAGCACGCTTCACTGTAACCGGTGCATACTGCAAAGATAATCCAGCACATTATTGTATGCTACATGCATAGCAATCATATACACACTCTGTGCTCTGCTCACCATGATGGTTAAAAGCAGGGAGCCTTCAGGGCCATTACATAAGGAGGGAGGGGGGGGGGGGGGGGGGGGAGAGGGAGAGAGAGACACAGACCACTTCTTGCTATTTTTATCAGCACAGAGAGCAACCAAACGTCACTAAATCTACAGCCCCACCCACAGACCAAGTAGAGGAGAGTATAATGGTCTGTAGCTCCAGTCTCTGTTAAAGTCATTAATAGGAAATAGAGACAGAGTACCATTGAGTGCCACTCAGGCCACAGAGACAGACACAGAAACACGAGAGCCTCCGTCACTGTTTGACTTAGACTTCAGTGTGGCTTTTGACATTAATCGATCAAAGTCTGCTGCTGGAAAAACTTGTGTTATGGCTTTACACCCTCTGCTATATTGTGGATAAAGAGTTACTTGTCTAAACAGAACATAGAGGGTGTTCTTTAATGGAAGTCTCTCAAATATAATCCAGTTAGAATCAGGAATTCCCCAGGGCAGCAGTTTAGGCCCCTTGCTTTTTTCAATTTTTACTAACGACATGCCACTGACTTTGAGTAAAGCCAGAGTGTATGCGGATGAC
Source organism: Salvelinus alpinus (assembly GCF_045679555.1). NCBI lineage: Eukaryota > Metazoa > Chordata > Actinopteri > Salmoniformes > Salmonidae > Salvelinus > Salvelinus alpinus. Next base: position 26,309,749 of record NC_092093.1, on the reverse strand, counting down.
TCAACACTATACACGTCAGCTACTACAGCGACTGAAATGACTGCAACACTCAAAGAGCTGCAGTTAGTTTCAGAGTGGGTGGCAAGGAATAAGTTAGCCCTAAATATTTCTAAAACTAAAAGCATTGTATTTGGAACAAAACTCACTAAACATCAACTAAATATTGTAATAAATAATGTGTAAATTGAGCAAGTTCAGATGACTAAACTGCTTGGAGTAACCCTAGAATGTAAACTGTCATGGTCAAAATATATTGATGCAGTAGTAGCTAAGATAGGGAGAAGTCTGTCTATAATAAAGCGATGCTCTGCCTTCTTAACAACACTATCAACAAGGCAGGTCCCTAGTTGTCACACCTTGCCTACTGTTCAGTCGTGTGGTCAGGTGCCACAAAAAAAGGACTTAGGAAATTTGCAATTGGCTCAGAAATGGGCAGCGTTGCTGGCCCTTGGATGTTCACAGAGAGCTAATATTAATAATATGCATGTCAATCTCTCCTGGCTGAAAGTTGCGGAGAGAATCTTCATAACTACTTTTATTTATGAGAGGTATTGACATGTTGAATGCGCCGAACTGTCTGTCTAAACTACTGGCATACAGCTCGGACACCCATGCATACCCCACAAGAGGTCTCTTCACAGTCCCCAAGTCCAGAACAGACTATGGGAGGCACACAGGACTACATGGAACTCTATTCCACATCAAGTAACTGACGCAAGCAGTAAAATTAGATATTTAAAAAAACACCTTATGGAACAGTGGGGACTGTGAAGCAACACAAACATTGGCGCACACACACACACGGATTTAGTGCTGTAGATATGTGGTAGTGGTGGAGTAGGGGCCTGAGGGCACACAGTGTGTTGTGAAATCTGTAAATGCGTTGTAATGTTTTTAAAATTGTATAAACTGCCTTAATTGTGCTGCACCCCAGAAAGAGTAGCTGCTGCTTTGGTAGCAGCTAATGGGGATCCATAATAAATACAACATACTATCACTAGCAGACATTTCCACAACCAAACACACACACCCCGATCGTAAAGAAGATCACGGAACATACTGCACACCTCCAATTCACTGAACGTGTCAAATGCTGTGTGGGTGAGAGACAACATGCTGGATGAGCACAGTCCCTACTCTGAGCACAGCTAAACACGACACAATATCATTAGGCTATATGTACGTCACTCACTATCAGTTAAACTATGTACCTTCGGACCTGCATGAACATGATCCATACAGCTCTATAGTGTACAGTAATGCACTGAACTGAATGTGAGCTCAAAGAGAAGACTCTGCATGTGGCATTCATACCACAGGTAAATGAATGGCAGCATATTGAAGCACTATTGGAAAGAATGAAAAACATCCTGGATTAGCTAAATTAAAAGTGGATAGCCGTTCATTTAGCTAATGGACCAACCTCAATGGACCAACATCAATACAGTAATTTAGCTCAATAAACAACAGCCTCCTGGAACATAACAACCTCCACACACACACATCAATAGCCAGTGTGTGTGGTTGAAAGACAAAATGCCATATTAGCAGTACAGCTAGTAGGGCATGGAAATTGCCAGGGACCTAAAGATTCAATATTATCATGATACGATTTGTATTGTGATTCTCATGATTCTATATGTATCGCAATTCGATACTGCGATTTTATTGCGATTCGATGTTCCAAACACATTTCTCACCATATGTCTGTTGCAGAGGGACAAGAGAGCATGAGAAAACAAGTTGTATTCATCAGTCAGGGAAATACATAAAAGTGCAAACTATTTAAAAAGAAGATGGAGAATAATACCAGAGTTTTGGCTCAGGTACAGCAGACTAGCGCTAGCTAGCGCTCATATACATATATATATATTTTTTAATCAATACTTGGAGTCAAAGTACCAATATAATACTGTCCAAAAATAATATTGCGATAGGTAACTATGCATTTTCCCCCTGATCGTTCAGCAGGGTTGACTGTGTTAGGCTATTACACACACACAAACATGTATTAGGCAAGTGCAATAAGAGTGTGCATTACACACAAACATGTATTAGGCTAGTGCAATAAGAGTGTGTATTACACACACACACACAATGATGTGCCCACACACACACACACACACAAATATGTCAATATACTATAGAGCACCAGCAGACGTATACAACTTCAGGGACAGTATAAGAAGATGACGATAAGCAGCAACGTACATAGTTCACCTAGAACGTACATGATCAGACACAGCTGGACACCTCTTCAGTACCACCACAAAACTACAGTTAACGCTATTAGAGTACTATATTTTATACGGTTCCATATGCATACAAGTGACATACTAGTCTACATGCATAAGATATCCTACAGACTGTCCATAGCAGTGACCATCACTGGGAAGATAAGAAACCATGGAATTTAGCTCAACAGAGGATGATTGACATTGCGCAGGAGCACAGAGAAAGAGAAAAGGATACTTGGCATTCTTACCATACATCGATCACGATGCTGACGCGTTTCACTATCTGCCTGCAGCCTCTCTGATGCGGTCACGGTTATTCACACACACACGGCTGTGCAAACAAGACACCGAAAAATACACACACACGCACACAGTGTTCTCTGGGATTAATACATATGTGCACGGTCATATACACACACAGTCTTGTAGGCTCACAAGCTTGCTCCCTGCAATAAAAATGCACACACGCATGTACGAGAAGGCTGACAGACAGCATCAGCGAGAAGCGTGTTGCGATGACCTTGGATTTTCCCGTTTGCGCTCCCAATCGCTCAGTCTCAAGAGAACGACGCTGATTTCACACACACGCACACACACCTCCCATCCAATCACAATTCACACACAAGAGAGGGGAAGAGAGAGAAGGGGGGGGGGGGGGGAGCTCTGCACTTACAGAGGTTGTGAGGAAGAAACCCTCCACCCACTCACTCTTCTGCTCCCTCGCTCCCTCTCTCCGCCCTCTGCCTTCATCACCCCACCTCATCCACCATCAGTCTTTCCATTTCCTCACTTACAGAAACCCAGCTTAAAACCCCAAAGAGCAAGCAATGCAAATGTAGAAGCAACACAGATAGTCTATTATTGAACATGCAACTCCTGTAATGAAGCCGCTAATAAAACATCCTTTTCAAACATTTACCAAAAATGCAATTCTCAGGAACACACAATTGTAAACAGAACACCTAACGCGAGCAGTTCTGGGATAGAGATAAACATCTCCATTAGAAACTCCCTTAGGGATCTCATAGCAACAACTAGGATGGGTTGCTAATATGACTAGGATTGTGCCTTTGGCTTCTGGACAATGTAAGAAAGTTTATACGAAAACCAATAGAACAGGAGAGAAATTTTGGTTAATGGCATGGGGAAGTATTTTTAGAATAATTGCTTCCACGTTTCTATGGTTGGATTTTGACTAGACTACTTTGAAGCAAGGTAAGACACGCCTCATAATTTGAAGTAAAGTAAAACATTCAGGTTTCAGACAATTATACTGCCTCAAGCTGACATTGTAGTGGTGGGTGACGCACTGACTGCCTGCCTATCATTGTCTATAACCCATGGCGCTCTTTAATTACGAGTTCAGATAGAGAAATAAAAATAGCTCTTTTTAAATTGTGGCCATCTAAACAGTAAACATTGGATTGCATTTAGAATTGTTATTTGTTGCGCATTGACTGGGCTTATAAAAGCATGTTTCACTCCATTACTAGCTTTTTGAGGAGCTACTCTCGCGCTGTCTGACATGTGGTAGGCTATTCCGCTGCTCAAACTAGGCTCTGCATGATGTGCGTGTGTGATTAACAAGATACATGAAGACTAGGGATGCACGATATATCGGTGAACATATCGGAATCTAACAATATTAGCTAAAAATGCCAACATCGGTATTGGCCGGTGTCTAGTTTAATGCCCCGATGTGCAAAACCAATGTCAAAGCTGACGTGCATACCTATATAACGTAGGTACATGACGTAATGACGCCACATAAAATTTTGCGCTATATGTGCAACACAGCATTCCTAACCTAGCCCACAATGTCTGCTGTGTGGATCGAGCAGTCAACAAGTCGAGCAGTCATTTGAAAGAGGAACAAACTTTCAGCGAACCAACTCAAAAGGTGAAATCAATTAAAGCCAAGATAATGGAATTCATTTTCCTTGACAATCTACCGTTCTCTGTCGTGGGTGATGTTGGCTTTCGCCGACTGGTCGAACACCGGTACACACCACCCAAGTGCGCTATGTTTCAGATGTTGCCCTACCGGAGTTACACAGTGATAGCGTCGCTGCTATTAGCTTCATGACATACATACAATGGAACGCCGTTTGGGTCTTTGCATGTCAAAAAAGATACAGTAGCACTGTCAAAGCTGTACAAAAAAAGTCTGCAAAAAAGCAAAACCGGCCACGAACGATGTGTTTACAATACCACGTTGGTAATAAAGCATAATTTGTTTGACCGCAACTTCTGGGGTAGCTAGCTTTAGCTTGGTACCTAGCTAGCACCAATACAACCAGCCTGAAAACAATGACCAGTAGAACCTGCAGTCATTTTCATTATTCTTAGCAATGATTTAGGAATCCTTGTAAGTATTAGCTAGGTTGCCACTTGTTGTTCACCTATTGAAATTGAACTTCAATTCATGAAAATAAATAGCTAGTCAGCAACTTAACCCTGTTGCCCAAAGCTAACGTTATAAGCAGCCAGCTAGCTTCATCTGGCTAGTAAGGCTCGACCGCACCGGGTTATCGGTTGTGAAGCTAGCCACAACAAGGATTAGGCACAATAGTGGAATTTGAGGATTGCCTTCAAAATAAAAGTATGTCGTTGACAATAATGCAAATGAATACAAATAGTAGAATTATGCCATAGTTTTATTTTGAAGGCTAACCGCAAAGTCCACTATTGTGGCTAAACCTTATTGTGGCTAGCTTCACATAGATGGGTCCGACCACCATTAATCAAATAAGAACTGTCTTATAAATTAGGGTTATTTTAGATGATGACACCTAGCTATATAGTTAGCTAGCTAACCATAGCTACTGAAACAGATGTGTTATTTGACACGTCAATTAGTGTTATTTGACATGTATCTTTTTTGACACGCAAAGACCCAAACAGCGTTCCATAGAAATCTTGGTTGAGAATGAAACAACTGAACAACGAAACAGCACAGCAAGTAAGTGAAAGAAATAGGTTTTGATTATGCTTTACTGGTAATGGGGAAACACGTAAATGCCAACAAAATAACTTTTTGGTAAGTGTGGTGTAACCTTAATTTAACTAGGCAAGTCATTAAGAACAAATTCATATTTACAATGACAACCCGGACGAAGCTGGGCCAATTGTGCGCCGCACTATGGGACTCCCAATCACGGCTGGATGTGATACAGCCTGGATTCGAACCAGGGACTGTAGTGACACCTCTTGCACTGAGATGCAGTGCCTTAGACCGCTGCGTCCGTGTGTGTGTTAACTATTTAACTGTACTAGAATGCTTAAACGGCCGTTAAAATTGTGAATATCTGTATCGTTTTTTATGGCAAGGAAAATATCGGATATAGGTCAAAAATGTCATATCGGTGCATCACTAATGATGACTAATGAAAATACACCTTCGGCAATTTAATTCCACAAAATTATGACAATTAACCAATAGACCGATAAGCATGACCAGTCAAATGTATTTTGGGCAGTTAACCGATTAACATGCTTTTTACATTTATATCATAAACCATTTTTTCGAAAGTCATGATGAAAGTGGCCATTTTAAGCCTTTGAAGACCTACAGCATAGTCCTTATAGTGTGCTCTCAAATATGGAATGTCTAGATTCTGAAATACTATTTTTCAAATACATTAGTATGAATGTCTCAAAACAACCCTTTTTGATTTAGCTTCTTTTTTTTAATCTTTTTTTTATTACATTATATTGTTTGAAACAATATACTCTTCAGACACACAACATTTCCATAGTGGCTCTCTGGTTCTTTTAATGATATGACCTATTTTTCTTTTACATAGAAATGTATATTATAGGTTATAAACCAATCACAGCCCTCTTTAGGATTGCACATTCAGCAAATCACCAGCACAGGGAGTTCCCTTTGAATCCATTTACCATTCACTGTGTTGGTGGTTCTCATAAAATGGATCAGAACTTCAAAATTAGCAGAGAGCCCACTCTGCAAATGTGATGCACTTGTAGAGTTTACTGTTCCAAACAATACGTCTTAAAATGAACAGATTCAAAAAGGGTAATTTTGAGATATATTAATATTGTACCTGATTTATTTTTTTTAACTGCCCAGGTAAACAAGAAGAGAGTGAGTGTGGAAAAAGGCTGAGCCACAGTGAAACAAAAAGACAGTTGTAGGAGGAGAGAAGTGGGAAGAGAATAGAGGAACAGAGAAACAGAGAGACAGACACAGAGAGAGCGAGGTGGAGATGGGACCTCTTACCCCTGCCAACGCGATGATCCAGGAGGAAACGACAGTCCAGTGTCAGCCTCCGAGAGGCCGGGACTTCGGGCACAGGCAAGGGCATGGTGGGTACACACACACACACCGGCTCACACACACTCAAGCACACAGCCAGTCTCTCACACACAGAAGCAAATTCTTGCACAAAAACACACACTGATACGCTGGAACACATACAAACACATAGGCTAGGCTATATAAAATCAAGTTCCAATGACAAGAAAAAAAAAATACTCACTAGTCTTGCATACAAATCAGTCCTGTCGTAAATCTACACAACCGCTCAGAGCCTCAACCAAGCCTGTAGTGTCACTGACAACACTAACTAAAGACTGTTCATTTCTTAACACAGAAACACACATATCCATAACCCACCTTGTCAAATCCTTAACACATGGATTGACCACTAACAACACGCCCTTCACACATACGCACCAGCTTAAACCTCAGCAACAAAACACCACACACACACACCCTCCATAAAGCTCCAACCAATGTGAAGAATTTCACAGAAACACACTCACACAGCCCTTATGGCCTCTGCCGAAGACAACTTGTGTCTCCCTCAGAGTCTCTGTCTTGTGTTTCTTCTTCAGCTAGTGGAGGAGCTAACTGAGAGAACAGCCTGGGTGCCTTGGCTTTCAGTGCACTATGAGATTAGCGATTAGCCCCTTCTATTGCTGCTCTGCCTCCCTCTCTATCCCTCTCTCATTAATAAACATCTCACTAACACAATGGGCTTCACTATCCACCCTCTGTCTCTCTGTGTGAGAAAGAGAGGGAGGGAGAGAGAACAAGCTAGATTGCTAGCTGTTTGGGGTTTTAGGATGGGTTTCTTTATAGCACTGTGGCATCTGCTGATAAAAAAATGAAGCCCTTTTTATATTTAACTAGGCAAGAACAAATTCTTATTTACAAAGATGGCCTTTCGGGGAACAGTGGGTTAACTGCCTTGTTCAGGGGCAGAACAACATATTTTTATCTTGTCAGCTCGGGGGTTCGATCTAGCAACCTTTTGGTTACTGGCCCAACGCTCTAACCACTAGGCTACCTGCCGCCCCTCTCATAAATACATTTGATTGATTGATTGATCAGAGGCAGCCTTTCAGCTACTTGGCGAGAGGTTTGCCAGCAGACACCAACGCTGGGGAAACGTCTGGAAAGTTATCTTTGCATACACTGAACCTGTACACACAGACACAAATACATACACACTAGTACACACACAACCTATCACATAAGAGGGACAGGGGCACCTCCTTGAGTGATTCACTGAAGACTTTGATTAAGCAGCTCAGGGACTTTTCAGCCTCTGCAGCAGTTCAGCTTAGAAATGACCTCCACTGCATTCAGGATGCATAACCCTCTTGTGTACTACAGTATTAAAGCTATTGGGGAAATTGCTTACCAGTCATGTTCAATATTCGTCACCAGGCGTCGTTGTTCTCTACGAGCTGGTTCTGTCTAATCCAGTGTAGAGGTTTAGTTGGGAGAGACCCCCAAAGTAATGCTTTTCCGGGGGCAGACACAAAAGGAAAACCGCAGGATATCCTTAGGCCTGTGAAAAATGTTGTTAGGTTAGCCAGTAGCTAGGTTGTACAGTTGGCACATTACGCAACTACTGTAAGGAAATTATTGTTAAACATTTGCTATATGACAATCTGCCTTCTCTGTCCATAGGCTGTTTACACATGCACATTCTCACTGATGAACTGTCAGCTAAGCTAGCTAGCAGTTACTCTAACTGGTAACGTTAACCCATGTGTAGCTAGCTAGCATTTTAACAAGTAGGCTGGCAAGCTAGCTAGATTATGATTAACTAGAACCAACCACTTTATTAGCTAGCTATCTGACAGCATATTCGCTTGCAAAACAATTGACGTGAGATAGCTAACATATATTGACACATACGCTAGCCAGCTAGCTAGATGCTGCTGCTAGCCATCATTTGTCAGTTAGCTAATATTTTCCCCTCTTCACACCAAGTAACTAGTTAATATCAAAGACAGTACAGTAGGTTTGGAAACTCTGCTAATATTGTTAACGTCAATTTGCAAGCACCACGTTATTTTAGCAGTAGTTTGCTGAGCTTGCCACAACAACAGCATTCACACATTTGGCTAGCTAAGTAACGTTAGCTAGTTAATAACGTTAGTTCAAGCTGGCTCATTGAATCACTCAAAGACAACTACAATTGTGAATGAAGAAGTGGTCGTAAAAAACGTTCTCACCGTGGGTTGACTTGAGATCATGAAATTGATGACTAGCCGAAAAGTATCCCTAACTTGCTCTCCAGCTGCGTTGTCTATCTTGCTAGCTAGCTACCGTTTTAAATCCCCCGTAGCCTGAATTTGAAGAAGGGTCCACCCAGTTCATCGTGTCAGACAAAGTATACAGTCAAATTCTGTATGCATCCTTTCCCCAAACCGCTACGCACGCTCGAGCTTAGTTTACAAGAACAACGTGCACGTATTGGAGCAGTATCCTTGACATTCTTGACAGATGTTTTCAAGTCATAAATGGCTTTTTAAAACAAAAGTGTAAGATACATTGATAATAATGTAGATATTTAGCTAG